>NW_027069683.1:679475-685407 GCF_002906115.3 Quercus suber | reverse complement strand
GTGTCACACTGCATATTTTCACAAATTAGTTCCATAGCTTTCTGGCACAGTGGATAATCTTAAAATACTCCTGCAATGCTGTTCTTGGATTTCCAGAATACATCATGCATTCCTCATATGAAATTTTTGGCTCAAAAGAGCTTTGTGAAGTAAACCAAAGTTGAGCTTAGGCCAAACCTATATTCTTATCCTTTGCTGGAGCTACTGATGCTCTGAGTTTGTGAGGACCATTCTTGACTCTTAAAAACTGGATGCTGGAGTCTGTGATGGAGAATGGGAAAAGGTTGTGTTATAACACCCCCTAGAGCAAATAATGGTATTAGTTTTTGCACAAGGATAATATTTTCAGGGTATTTGTAGCCATCCTTTTAAGTAGCAGAAAAATTTCCTGAGGCCTGATAAAAATGTGGTTTCATGAAAATCCCGTGATTGTGATATGCCCTATTTATGATTTCAATCAATTGTTGGAGTGCAAATTTATTAGAAAAATGCTCTAGTTGTTCGTGCCCAGTGCTCCATTCAAGCATGCGGTAGAAAACAAGAAATTTGGATTAGCATGGGTTTAGTTCTTTCAAATATTTTCCTGGTTTTTACATATTCTAGATGTTTTGAGTTAATCATTTTTCTTTTCTTTTTGGTTTTGTGGAAAGGGGTTATTGTATGGTGTCTAATGGTTAGGTAAGAAGCTATGCTGGATTTGCAGGATAGGTTACTAAAAAGAGTGTAGTTATATACTCTTATAATACCAAATTTTTTATTACATATTATCACATAGAAACCTTGCAAATTGATGTGATAATTTTAGAACACATACAAAAAGAGTAATGCATAGTGTTACTATTGCGACTGGACACGTCATAGTTTGAGTTTTATCTATTAAAATTTGCTATTGATTAATAAATAAAAATAACAAATAACCAAAAAAAAAGAAAAGAAAAGAAAACTATCCTTGTATTAAAGGTATATAAAAAATGATAAGCCTCGGTTTGTTGAAAACCATTTTCTCACCAAATCACCAGTCCCTGGACATTCACCTTTTTTGCCTTATCTTACATCTTTCAATTCTCTAAACTAGCGGCGGTGTAAGGAGTTGAGAAGGCAACATCACAATCAATCAAATCGACATATTCTTGAGGAGTTGAGAAGGCAACATCACAATTAATCAAATAAAAAATTTCTTTCTTTTTAAATAATTCAAATTTGGGGCACATCAGCTTTTCGTACTTAAATCAATATAGGTTCCATAAGAATAAATATTAACGACAACATCAGCTTTAAATTAGACATTCTAAGAGCAACTATATGAGCGGTTGCAAAATTTTGCATAATACAAAAAGTGCTTAATTTTGTACATTTTATTATTTTAATCAAAAAATCTCACATCAGTCCTTGCAAAAGTGTGCAAATATACAAAATTGCTACAGAAACCGTGCATTAGGGGTGGTAATTTTTATTTATATCCATGAACTCGTCAATTACCCATTTTATTTGAATAAGTCTTAACCAAACCTATTTGAATATTTGGGTTAAATGGATGAAGACTCATTTGGTTATTTAATTAGATGAGTCTAAATGGATAAATTAATTCATACTTTCTAAACCCATCTAAAATTTAAAATTAAATAAACTCACTAAACTCTTCTAAATTTTAAAACTAAATAAACAGTATATCCTCTGGATTTCAAACCCCAAACATTCAGCCCTCAGTCTCACTCTCTGTTAGATTTTCTCAGTAACCAAACACTTTAACAGAAAAGAAATCCCACTACATCTACTCCGCCTCCGACGATCGCACTCTTCGCATCACTGTCCATTCACCATAGAAACTCGATTTCAGGATGAGAAAGCAAAATTTTCCGAATCAATGGAAGTTTCGCCCAAAACCTTGCCATCTCAGTGCCGAGAAGCGCCATGTTGTAGAAGACCTTGATCCCGTGCAACCTACAGTAATCGATCTTCTTCTTGATCGCTTTCAACAGGTAGGTGATCTCCGATCGGGTTTTCGCAAGGTTTCAGAGACGAACCAGTAGCGAGCAAGACTCGGGGTTTATTTGGCCCGATAAAGTTGGGGAATTGTGGGTTGTTTTTCAACCACTTGGATCTTTGCTAGTCCTAATCGGAGATTTTGGGGCCGAGAGAGTAGGGTTTGTTCGGGTCGGGTTTCTCTTCGGGTTCATTTTCGACGAGGGTCTTGGTGATGTTGAAAGTGGCGTAGTTGTTGGATTGGTTATCAGACTCAATTTCGGGTTGGGCTTCTTCGAGGACGCGGTGGGGCTCCACGCGCCGCCCACGAGATTAGAGGTGGTCGCGGAGCTCATTGAAGTCTTGCTCAGGGGTTCCGAATTTACCGGCTCCGATAGTGCCACGTAGGATGACGACTGTCAAGAAGAGGCAGAGGAACGTGATGGTGCCGTTTCAAGGGTGAGGAGAAGTTTTGTTTGGTCTGGGTGAAGAGAAGTTATGTTTGGTTTGTGAGAAAGTTTGGGAAAATAAATGAAAATGAAGTGGATGATGTTGTTATAAAGCTAAAAGATTTTAATCCAATTTTCAAGGTTCCTGTTTGGTTTATGAGAAATTTTGTAGTTGCTAACTTAATGGGAAAATCCAGTAACAATTATTTTTTTGATGTGAGCAAGTTATTTATTTATTTGGGTTATATTGGGTTAAATGGGCGGGTTACTAAGTAAATGGGTTGGACGGGTAATGGATAATTAATTTATATATAAACGGGTCATAAATAGATAAATGGATAATTACACACCCAACCCATTTAAGATCCAATCCATTTATGACCCAATTCGCCTATTTGCCACTTCTACTGTGCATATATGTACGGTTACCTTGGCTTTTTTTTTTTTTTATCCATTATTCTAATATATTTTCTCTCCCCTCACATTCTCTCTTCCCTTGACTCTCTCTCTTCAATTCATAATCTTTGCAATTGATAACCCTCACCGCTAACCACACAGACTCAGCACCACCACCTACATCACTACAACTCAGCACCACCGCAACCCAGCACTGCCAACCATCACCACCATAAAACGGACACACCATGAAATGAACAAAAAATTAAACAAACCTACACTCGGTCACACCACAAAATCAATAAAAAATCAAACACACTCACACACGGACACACCAACACAGATAGAGAGCATTTTTGTGAACTTGTGGCTATGGGACGACTAGAACAATGCTTGTGGTGCTTTGATTGTGGATTGTTGCTTGTGGATCATTGATTGGTGATCGTGGATTGGAGAGGCGATTTCATTGTAGTTGCCATCGCCGTTGTTGCATGTGGATTAGTGATGTGGATCAGTGCTGGTGGTGTAGATAGGTGCTTATGGGTCGACGGAGTTCGGTGGTGCTTGTGGGTTTTGATGGTTATGGTGCTTGTGATGGAGTGTTGATCTAATCATGAGAGAAAGAGGAGGAAGAAAAAACAAGAGGAAACGGTAGAGATATAAGGCAAAAGAAAGGAGAAGAAAGAAGAGGAAGAATAAGAAAAAAGAAACAGCAGAGATAAAAAAATATTAAAAAAAGAACATAAAAATATTATTTATATTAAATATAGTGTATAATAGATGGACTGATGTGAGTGTTTTGTATAAGTGATGTTGTAAAATAGAAAAAGTAGTTTTTTTTTGGGTAAAATAGACGGAATCTTTTAGAAGAACCGATGCAATTGCTCTAACAAGTAGATTGAGTGCAGAGTTTGCATAGAAATTTAAGTGGTTTGTTTCTAAATTTTGCCACAATCATTGGACAAACACCAAAATCAATTTCTATATAAATTCGATAGTTGAAGTGAGGATATGAATCCTAAATGTTTCATTTAAAAACATCAAGAGAGGCGAATTAGTTAAGTTACAAAGTTCTTGACAATACCAAAATCAATTCACAAGAACTTAAAATATATAATAATGTTGCCAAGAGCCCTATAACTCAATTGATCCTTCTTGGTTTTTCTAATAGAGATGTTAGGGTCCAAATCTCCATTACTATTGAATCATATATATGTGTGTGTGTGTATATATATATATATATATATAGAAGAAGTGAATTTATTCACACAAACATGAATTAGAGATAAAGTTGAATTTGTTGATGAATGAATGTTTAGAGGTAGGTTGGTTTGAGATATAGGCGTGTTAGTTTTGAAAAGCATTATGTTTACAACATTTTTTTGGGTGGTAAGTTGTTATTCGTTCTAATTTGAATCTATCACTAAAATTACTTTTTTCTCACTAATAACAGTTAATAATAACTTATCACTTAAAACTTGTTGTGAAAATGTTGTATACATAGCATTTTTCATTAATTTTAGAGGACTATGATAATGGGGGAAACTGTGTCTTCGGGTTGAAGTACTGGACAAAAACGATTTGTGGTGACTGACAGCTTGAAGATGAGCATTTGGCTGGGTTTGAGTGGGCAGATAAGATAAGATCCCAATTTGGTGATGATGAAACATGGCTTAGTGAAGAAGTTCAATGGGGTTTTGATTGAAGGCACTAAGGCAGCGCAAGCGGCTGAGTTGATGTTTCTCATCATTATGGGAATTTTTTTTCTCAAAATAAGATATTTAAATTAATTCCTCACTTGGCATATCAATCAGTTTATTTATTAGTTGCTAATGTGTTGATGTTACATGGATTGTCTTGTCAGTTTCTAAAAACCCTTGTAATAAAATGTCATATTTGAAAGCCCTATTTAGGGCATGGATTTGAAGTTCAAATTTTTTATCCCACTCTATATTTTACAAATAAAAACTTGAAACATGACATTTATTTAAATATTTGCTAATTTTATGCCTTTCTTAATTTAGTTACCTTTATTAAATAAAAGCTTAAAAATTAAAACACAACAGTCAATACATCTCCACCACTAGGCACGGGCGCCACATCCCCACTACCACCCCACTAACCATTGCTGGCTCCACTAGCAAAATATAAAAATTTAGATTGATTTGCAAACAATCTGAATTAAGTGAGAAAAAGAGAATAAGAAATTTGGATTAAGTGGACAGATATCTAATACTTTTGTTTTTGTGACAAAGTTTATCTTTGATTTACTATTTTGTTTCTGTCTGTTGAAAAGATTGTGGTTGATATGTCACTTCGTGATATATATTTTCATTTCAACCACAATCTTTTCAACGGATAGAAGCAAAATAATAAAGCAAAAGATAAGCTTTGTCACAGAAACAAAAGTATTGAAAATCTGTCCAGTTCATAGTAAAGATTTAGATTTGAGAAAAATTAAAATTTTCACTAAAGCAATAACATTAATTAAATTCATCAATGGTCAGCTATCCAAACTTTATTCAAATAACAATAAGATAAAATCAAAGAAAAACTAATAAGTTTCTTTTTTTTTTTGATAAAAGAAAAACTAATAAGTTAAAGAGATATAAGGTGAGACTTCTACAGAAACCCAAAGTCTTCCTCAAACTCAAGCCACATGCATGTGATTCTTGAACCAGCTACACTTCACACACTGTAATTAAATCGAAATATTAAATTTTGCAAAATATGATTTTTAATAGATAAAATTTGAGACAAACTTCAGTTTTGTAAGACTTAGGCCCTCTATCCCAAAATTTACTAAAAGATGATTTTTAATAGATAAAATTTGAGACAAAATTTATGGCCTGTTTGGATGTTTAAAAATGGAGGGGGAGTAGAGTAGAGGGAGGGAGAGTAATCCAATTACCTTGTTTGGAAGTTTTTTAAGGAATGAGGGGGAGGGGTTTGGAGGGATTTGGAGGGGTTTCAACTTCTTTTAGCCTCCCATTTTTAATTCCCCCAAATTGGAGAGATTTGGAGGGGGAGTAGAGTACATAAACTATTGACCAAGTAAATTACCTAATTTACCCTTATTATATTAACAAAATTACACAAGGGGAAGGGCTAATTACTCCCTTCCC
>NW_027069683.1:555334-676017 GCF_002906115.3 Quercus suber | reverse complement strand
AAGGACTGTGAAGTTTCATCATTCATGGAATGCTTTAAGTTATGCTTACCTTCCACTGAAAAGGAGAACATGCACAAGAGTAGCACCAAGTGTAGCAAATCCAAGTCCGTATGTCATTGCAAAAAATGTGCTTAGATGAACAGGCCCCATCTGTGCATACGTAGCACGATCAAGATGAAAATGTGAATTAATGATGCTCAAAATGTCATATTCTGAACCATTTGTTGTGTAAAGGCCGTTAGAATATATTGGGAAGGTCTTGGCATTGTAGACATTGAACCAGTATGTGATGGGTGTCATCACATACATTACAAGGAAGAATCCCACAGCAACATTGGCAGTGGCGAACCATGGACTAGCTAGTGGACTACCAAGGTATGAGGATATTGTAGACCAATCAATACCAAAGGAACCAATTCCAAGGCCTTGTAAGCCAGAACCCAATTGATGGACAAGAACAGACTTAGGAGCAATCCAGCAAACCCAAGAGAAAGATGTTATTATGACGAAAAAATAGACTGGAAAGACACAGTAAGCAAGCTACAGATCAGACTATGAGAAAGAATTGGGTACGTGTCACGCCGCTTTAGGCCTTTTTTCCTTCTCATGTAGAGCCCTGTAATGGTGATATTACATCCATCAAGATACAGCAATTTTATGAATATGAATGTACCTATTTCATTGATTATGATTACCAAATATCACAAAAGTACAGTTACCTGAAACAATGCGACCTGAACAAGGTTAGATGGCCACCACATTTCCCCTGGCTCTACCAGATATTTTCGGAAAAGACCTGCCCACCGAACCCTAAAACCTACAGTTTAAACAAGAGAGCTACAACATTAGACTTAAAATTATGAAGGATTTGAAATTTTCAAATTAACATTTTAATAGCCATTATCACAATAAAATCAAATTACATAAATAACATTTTTATTTTGACATTTGCGTTAGATATCTGGAAAGTGAGTTGATAGCAAAAAACTTATGGACAGATATGCAACTTAAAATCACAGGAACAAAATTCTTCATCCCAAAGGATCCCATGTTTATTTAACCTTTTCATCATACTGAGTAGCCTACAATTACCCTCAAAATCAACGATAGCTAAAGTATTACATGATAGAGTTTCCAAGATTCTCTTCCTGACAAATTATTGAGTGCCAAATTATATTATTGTTCCAGATCTATTCTTTTAAATATTCAAATTAGGCTGGAAGCATGTGCTAAAATTCCCACTTTAATTCTAATGTCCCAGAAAGCATAAAACATTACAACAGTCAAATATTCCACAACCCAGCATGTAAATCATCAAATAACCATTAAAAACCTTACTTTAACTCTTTGAAATTAAAAAAACAAAACAGAAAAACAAAATCAAATTTAGAAATAAAGGAATAAAACCTGTGTTGTTAACATAACAATGAAGGCTGGAAGAAATGTGAGGCTCCTCTTGTAATAGAGCCTAACTGCTGACAATATATGAGTAGCATAAACTGAGCCAGCACCCGAGTTTGCAAAGATTGTGATCAAAACATGTTCCTTCATGTTAAAAGGCCCTGGATTCATTGTAAACTCAAACCGTGTACCCTTAAAGAAAACATCTTTTGGCAACACCTTGGCCATGAAGTGTCCAATGGGTACCACAGCAATCTGGGCAGATATTGAACTCACTGACAATGGCATTTTTCTATACCAAAAGAACTGGTTCACAAAAGACAGTATGACACATGCAGCAACACCCAGAACCCACATCCTGAATGTCACTGCTGGCATAGTAGGATCATCAGTTTTGGGCACTGTTAAGTCCACTTGTTTTATGAGGCACTCTTCCTTGACCTCCAAGGAATATTCATCCTCGATCCCATCAAACACCTCACCCATGATTATATGGAGCAAAACTTCTGTGCATGTGTGATTACTGATTTTTAGAGTAAACAGCACAAATAACTGAGAAGAATGTGAGGTATCAAATAGCAATGGACTATGTGCATGTAGACCTAGAGTCAATATATAAGGAGAGATTCATAAGAGCGTCTCAAGGAGTATCTCCAGCAGCCTCTTTAAATTTTTGTCCAAATAATTTTTGTACTATTTGAACAATGATCAGTAACATTTATCTTTACTTACTTACTTTTTCAAATACACGTTTTAATAAAATCTTTTCCTTTTTTCTATCTCATTTAAATATTATTTTTTCATTCATTCTTTATTCATTTTTTAATCTTCATTTATTCTTACTCTATTCATTCCCAACAACTATATTTCAATAATAACTTCTTCAAATTTTTCAATAATCATATTTCTCAAATATGGTAATATTTCTTAAGGGATTTTTAATTATTCATTAATTATAATTAATTATATTAAAAAATAAAAATAAAAACTTACCATACTTTTCATTGAAAAAAAGTCCACCACACAGATTAGACCAATTCTTTTTATTTCTTATTATTCATTAAATTATAATTAATTTCCTTCAAAAAAACTTAACATACATATTATTATTAAAAACAATACCACCCCTTCCCAAAGCCTTTCGCATCGATCTGGAAGTCTTGGAGCTCTGGTTTCGTCAATTTGTCCTAGTTCCAACGGTAGATTGAGAAGGTTTTCATAGATGTGAAGGTGTGTGCTGATGGTTCAGATTTTTAGCTTTTTGTGTTTTGATTGAGAAGA
This sequence comes from Quercus suber, assembly GCF_002906115.3. Lineage (NCBI taxonomy): Eukaryota > Viridiplantae > Streptophyta > Magnoliopsida > Fagales > Fagaceae > Quercus > Quercus suber. The sequence continues at coordinate 673,335 of NW_027069683.1, read as the reverse complement.
GGAGGAGAGAGATCTTTGCCTTCAAAAATTTTTCTGGGGAAAAAAAATCCTTTGATTCTGATCTCAAAAGAGAATGCATGCATTACAAAAATTAGAAAGATTTTGAATTTTTGTTTTCTCATTTTCTCAATTTGTGAGTAAAATTGTCTTTGGCTTTTCTTTCTTCACAAGGCTCTGAGACTGAGAGAGAGCTGCCTTGTTCTCTGATGAGAAGTGAGAGAGTGAAGAAACAAAGAGGAGAAAAAAGAAGGGGAAAGGGAAAGGGATAAGAGAGAAAGAATCATTCTTTTATTAAGCCGGATATTTTTTTTTAATAGGGAAAAATGGTTTGGAGAAAAAAGAAAGGGAAAGGGAAAGGGATAAGAGAAAAAGAATCATTCTTTTATTCAGCCGGATATTTTTTTTTTAATAGGGAAAAATGGTTTGGTTTGGAGTTGTTACATAGCTCTCCAGGTCATTGAGGTCAAGGCCAAGAGAGTTACTATAGCCGCTCTAAAAAAAAATTTGAAAATAGAGAGGCTGATGGAGATTTTTTATTTTTTTATTTTTTGGTGTTTGCTTTTCAAAATTAGTTTTAGAGAGCCTGTTGAAGATGCTCTAAGAGCATTCCCATTAAGCCTTTTAGAAAATTTAGCATTTACCCTCTTAAAATCTATATTTATAACATATAACACACCACTTTACAATATTTCTTACATTAAAATTTCTATTTTTTTAACACTTTATTTAAAAAAATATAACACACCACTTTACAATATCTCTTACATCAAAACTTCTATTAAAAATATTGAAGTGTTAAAAATATTCTGATTAGAATCTAATTAATTACCCACATTTATTACTTTCTAAACATATCTCTAAACTTAAAAAAGTTTGACTTCTGACTCTTTCTCTAATTTATGTTTCTCTCTCTCTTTCTCCTCCATCACCTCCACAAGTTGGCAGCAGAAAAAAAAAATCCCACTCATTAACAAGTATATAAAGCAGTAAAGGAGTAGATGAACAATTTTTTTACATTTTAAAAGGAGGAATTAGCTATAATTGGGTTAGATTGATAGCCGGCTGGATTGGAGGAAAAGGGCAAAGATGGTTTCCAACTCGTTGAATAATTAATTGAAAACCTAAAGTAAAAAATATTTCTAGACTTTATCATCAAACAAACTTGAATCCATATGTCAGACTAACATGTCTTGTAGTCTCATGCATTTGGTTTTCCCTACTTCAGTGGAAGAGAAACAATTCAACTTCAACTTGATGTGGAAATTGTATATTCACAATGGCCGACTACAAGATAATACAAGATAGAAGTATATCCCTTTCCTCCATCTCCATGCAAAGAGGAGGACCCCCAAAACAATATTTGTGGACACGACAAAACATTGCTCTACTGATATGTAAAGAAAACCTTGAGTGGACGATATTTCATATATGATTGTCAACATCCCCATTTTGCTTTGCAACTTGTTAATGTAAAACGTCCTCTTTTTTTTTTTTTTTTTTTTCCCGGCAACCTGTGGTGGTGGTGGGGGAGAAAGAGAGAGAGAAACCTAAATAAGATAAAGAGTCAAAAGTCAAACTTTTTTTGAGTTTAGAGATAGGTTTAGAAGGTAATAAATGATGATAATTAATTAGATTCTAATAAGAATATTTGTAATAATTATAGTCTTTTTTTAACCGTTGGATCTACTTAAGTCCAATGGTTTAAAAAATGTGTAACTTGAACCTATCTCAAAATTATTTCTATAAACTTTATTTAAGAAATAATTTTTAGTTGAAATAATAATATTAGATTCACAATATGACATTATTCCTTATGTTTAGTTGCTTTAAAAAAAATTGACACAAAAACTCAAAAAAAAATTTTTAATATTTGTGAATTCACTAAAAATTAATCTTAACCATTTAAATTTCCTAATTCCTTTCAGTGACATGTGATATATATATATATATATGTATGTATGTATGTATGTGGAACTAACATTGTGTTATTTATTTTATGTAATTAGAAAGATAACTAATAGAATGAATATGTTTATTTTGTTATATTAATTATTTTAAGCATAATGAAATTTTAATATCATTTTTCTAAGATTTATATGAGAAACAATTGATTTTTTTTTTAATGTGAGGAACAATTGATTTGAAATATGGTATTCTTACTAAAATTTTAGTTGTCTTTGCAACTATTGAAACAATGTCCAACAAAAAGGAAAAAATAAATAAATAACTTTACTAACACAAAATCCAAAATGTAAAAAAATTAATTGAAGGATATTTGCATTTTTTGTAGGCATGAAACATGCCTATTTATATGACACAATATATCATGCAATTTTCAATTTAAAAACACACACACACACACACACACATACTATGATCAAATCACTACATTATTCTTAATGTCTTTCTATTTTGTCTATAAAATAACTAAAGATTACCTTTTTTTTACAAGAAAAGTTATTGAATTTTTTATTTTATTTTATATATTGATAGTTGAGGGTGAGGGATTTGAATCTAAATGTTTCTATTAGAAATTGAGATGCCAACCAGTTAAACTAAATCCACCACACATCGTGCGGGAACTCAGCTAGTTTAGTATTAACCCATAAAACTCAACTAAGTCTATGATTCTAAAAGATTTTAAAAAAAAAAAAAAAAGTGTAAAACTAATTAGTACCCAACAACCTTTTTGACCATCTATTTCAGATAATCAAACCAAGTCATCAATTGGTTTTTGGTGTAGGCGGGGATTAAACCCTATATCTCTTATTTAACCATCAAAAACTTTACCTGTTGAGCTAATTAGATTTTTATAATAATTATTTAAGATGGTATACGACACCAAAGGAAGTAGGCCATCCAATAATTTTTGGATGAAATTTTTATTCAGTTTATCTTATATTATTTTGGAGAAATTTAATAAACTCGACTAAGTCTATGATTCTAAAAGATTCTAAAAAAAAATGTGTAAAACTAATCAGTACCCAACAACCTTTTTGATCATCTATTTCAGATAATCAAACCAAGACACCAATTAGTTTTTAGTGTAAGGTGAATTGAACCCCAAATCTCTTATTCAACCGTAAAAAACTTTATACATTGAGCTAATTGGATTTTTATAATAATTATTTAAGATGGTATATGACACCAAAGGAAGCAGATCATCCAATAATTTTTGGATGAAATTTCATCTAATTTTTATTCAATTCAAACTAGTGGTACTCTTTCACCATCGGTCATCCCTTATATGGCATGAAGAGGGAGGCTTTCTTTCTAATGTGGGACAAGAGCAAAAATTGCCTAGGCTCCAATTGGTCTAGCCCTTGGCCTTGAAGCAAAAAATGCCCCCACAATAAAAGGATCACCATTGGTCATCCGATCCTTTTACTGTGGGGGCATTTTTTGCTTCAAGACCAAGGGCTAGACCAATTGGAGCCTAAGCAATTTTTGCTCTTGTCCCACATTGGAAAGAAAGCCTCCCTCTTCATGCCATATAAGGGATAACCAATGGTGATAGAATACCAAGGCCTTTAAGCAAAAAATGCCCCCACAATAAAAGGAACCAAACTAGTGGTACTCTATCACCATTGGTCATCCCTTATATGGCATGAAGAGGGAGGCTTTCTTTCCAATGTGAGACAAGATCAAAAATTGTCTAGGCTCCAATTGGTCTAGCCCTTGGCCTTGAAGCAAAAAATGCCCCCACATATCTTATATTATTTTGGAGAAATTTTATAAACTTTTTAATTAAATCCAAAGTCCAAACACAATCTTGTATTCTCTTGGAAAGATAAAAGTTGAAATTCAATTAAAAAATTAAAATACAGTGCATAAGAAACTATACTTAACTACTTAAGTTTTATTCTTTATTATATTTAATATTTAATTGAATTTTTTATATACATTATATGGCTTTCACATAGACCAAGATTTTATTCCCAAATGTGCATGCATAGAGGCTATTCTATTTTTTTTTTTTTAAATAATTTAAGCAGTAACTATAATTTCTTTTCTAATCTTGTGTTTGAAAGTAGTGTAGTGATATAGAGAAAATATTTGGTAGAAAAAATAAGATGAATGTGAAGAGAAAGAAGGCTGAATTTTAGTAGTTCTCTTAGTTCAAAAAAAAAAAAAATAGAGGTGTTTTATTCCTATGAAAAATGAATAAAAAATTGCTAAATTTTAGGGAATAAAAAGATGAATGTGAGGGGGGAAAAAAGCCTACATTTTAAGAGTTCTTCAAAATGATAGTAACTTTAAGTGTTGTAGAAAATATAGATAGATTAGTTATTCGTTTGACATTTATGGCCTTATTTCTAAGACAAGTTTATCATTCATTAATGAGGGAATTTTTTAAACCAAATAAAAGTCCAGTTATTATTTATTTATTTTTTTTTTTGGTTTAGTGTCATAATTTTTCATTCATTTCAAATTTTAGATTATACTATTTATATTTTTTTTTTTTACCCAAAAAAAAGCAGAAAAATTAAACTATTTGTCAAAGTGCACTAAGAAGTTTTTATTTATTTAAATTTTTTCTTTTTGGATAGGTTTGTTTTGAAGACATAAATTGGTAGGAGAGTGTCTTATTTTGTAGGCATTTTAAATGGAGTTTGAAATATATTTTTACCAGGTTATTCCTAATTTTAGTCCCTGTGAAATATTAGATCCAGGGATATTTCTAAACCACATAAAAATACAGTTCAAAGAGGAGAATCCTCTTATAGATAGTATAGATAGATTAACCGGCAAAAATGGCCCACTACCACTATTTAGCAAAAAAATTAGCAATCTATCACTGTTTTGGAAATATATAGGGATCTACCATTATTTTGAAACTCGAGTTTGCCATGAAACTCGAGTTCTTTAAAAAAAATATACTTCAAATTTTTCGGAAAATTTTTCCATGGAACTCGAGTACCATGGAAAACTCAATTTCGCCAAACTTGAGTGCCCAAAAAATGGTAGATCCCTACATATTTTCGAAATAGTGGTAGATTGTAACATAGTTTGTAAAAAAATGCTATTTTACTATTTTCGCATAGATTAACCTATCTACTTTTCTCCTCACATATAAGTAAATAAAAAAAAAAAATTACAAATTATGGTAGTCCATATGTGAGATGGTAGACTAATTTTAGAATATTATGAAATTATTTTAAATTTTTATCATGCCCCTAACTATTTTTTAATAATATTGAACTATTTGTTGTATGTCCTAATGATTGTTGTGCATCAATTGTAGTATCCGTTTGGATACAAATGAAAATGGTGCGTTTTGCGTTTCACGTTTCCTTTTTTTTTTTTTTTTAACAAAAGTGCGTTCACGTGGGACACAGACCTGCCAGTGGGTCTCGTGCACTATGCACAGGACCCACTACTCTTTGAATTTCCACACATTTTACTGGAATGGCACTGTCAGTGGGTCCTGTTTACTATTCACGAGACCCACAAATATCTTTTTTACCAAAACTTTAATTAAAAATGGGTCCTACGGCACTATTTACACATTTAAAAATTATTTTATTACGGTATTTTTAGTTTTCAATTTTTAATAAAATAAGCCGTATCCAAACGCCCCTGCAATAACATTTTACTCCAAAAATTGTGAAATAAAAAGCAATTTACTAAAGAATAAAGAATGACTGTTGTGTCATTATTATTTATCGCTTGACTAAACAGTAAACATTTCTAGAAGTGGAAAAGTCAGCTAAGCCATTCATGTCCCATGCTAAGCAGTAAGCACAAGAATTGTGCATTGCAGCATTCCCAAAACTTCAAAGATCACATAAAATACCATCATTTTGGTCACAATTGTTTTCATAACCAACTGTAAATGGTAAACAAAAAATAATAGGTTTATATAGAAGTTTTTTTTTTTTAATTTTAAGAGAAATTTTCAACCTATGACATCTGCTTCTGATGATAGCTCTTTATCATTAAACCAATCAATTTTTAGTGTAGGCAGAAATTGAACCTCAAATCTTTTATACAACTATCAAAAACTTTACCAGTTAAACTAACTAAAACCCACATGTTCATGTAAAAGTGACTTGTAATCAATCATAGTCATGGTAAGCCTATGCAATTATAATATGTAAAATAATCATGACAAAAGTTGTAAAATTTTATACGAGAACGCAATACTAGGCACAAGCATTGTGCGTCACGATGAAAGCTAATATGATCTTTGCTATTTTAAAGTTGCAACAATATTATAAAGGAAAAGACAATTTGGCCAACTTTTCCACCATACTATTACAGTCTACAGTTGCAACTTTTCAGCACTACCTTTTCGCCTACCGATACTATTTTTATTAGGAAAATGATAAAGATCTAGTCAAAAGAAACAATTCGGCGCCCAACATGATTAAAATTATTTTGCCCATAAAATAAAAAAAAAAATTATTTTGCTCCAATCTACTAAGTCCACTATGTTTAGTTTAATGTTTGATTTTTAATAGTATAATTTTTAATTTATTTAATAAAATATATGATTTATTTAAATAATACACACAAATAATTGGACAAAATATTATTTTCATCTCTAAACTATTGTAAAAGTTCGTTTTTCGTTATTAAACTTAATAAAACGGATTAATTTTTGTCCCTTTATCTATTTATGCTAGTTTATGTCTTACGTGACTTAATGAAGAGCTGATGTAGTATCTAACTTAGACTAATTTTCATTTTATACCAAGTCAGGTACCATATCAATACTCTGTCAAGTCACATGAAACATAAACTAACAGACATAGACAGAGGGTGAAAATCAAAACTTTTTGGAGAGTTGAGAGACAAAAAATGAACTTTTGTGATAGTTTAGGGACAAAATATAATATTTTACTTTAAATAATTTTATAATCTATTAGGTAATGGATTCGTAAATTAATGAATACCAATTCTTGGAAAAGATATTGAGCCAAACTTCATCCCTATAAAAAAGGGTCAATTCTTCCTAAAATTAAGGCAAGTTTGACGAAGAATCTTGAGGAGATAAGGAATGGAATTTGATCGTATTTCCTGCAAAAATTAAAAAAAGAGAAATCTTATCTTTCTAAATCTTTTTTTGTCTCATGTAATGTTTTTCCAAGAAAAAGGAAAAGAAAAGAAAAATGAAGCACCAAAAAATGGTGATCATGTAATGTTTTTCCAAGAAAAAGGAAAAGAAAAGAAAAATGAAGCACCAAAAAATGGTGAGCTTCCAGATAGTCAAAGGACCATTTATGACTCGAGCCACTAGGGCCACCGCAGGCCAAGCGACAACCGCACCGCTTCACCACCGTCAATATAAGTGACCCACCCACATGGAGTCATTAGCTACCATTTAATGGTTTCACACGTACCCACCCTAACCCATTAACTACCTTTTAATACTCACATGAGTCACATTTACAAAAGAGTTCTACTTTTCAAAAATTCTCAGCATGACATTATTAAAAGGACCCCACATCTAGAAGATTAAAACTTTCTTTCTAAATCATCGTTACATTTTGAAGAATCTTGTTATTGGATAAGATGGTGAATAAGATGTATTTAATGCTTTTAAATACAGTAATATCTTTATATATTCTTTGAAATAAGTAATTTTTTTTGGTGTTCTCAGAATACAAAAAATGATACTTCATTCTCTTACATTTATGTGAAGTTTATTTATGAAATTTATAATGAGGTCCACCATGAATGCGAGATGAGAAAATATTATTTTTTGGTACTCCAAGAATACCTAAAATTAAGAGTTTTTTCCTTTAAAAGGTTCATGTTAAAAAATGGTCTTAGGGCAATTGTTAATAAACATTTTTAAAAAAAAAAAAATGCCACTTTTATGGAAAATTGGAAAACCGTTATGGTATGTTTGGTAACTATTTTTTCTCCTTAAATTTTGTTTCTAAAAATAATTTTCTATTTTTGAAACTAAAAACTTGTTTGGCAACCCAAAATGGACAGAAAACAAAAACCTTTCTCAAAACTCAATTTATGAAGAAAACTGAAAACATGCAAAAGGTTGTTTTCACTTCAATTTCTAGTTTTTAAAAGTCAATGAAATCACGCATTTAATTTAATAAATCTGTCTCATTTAATGAGTTAACATTAGAGTTCAAATTCTAGTAATAACATATTTTAATATTTTCTATTTTTTTCTTCAAAAAACTATCTTTTCAATTTCAAATAATTAAACATGTTTTTGATTTCAAAAATACAAGAAAATTGGTTTTTCTTTTTATTCCCAAAAACAAGTTTTTGAAAATAAAAAACAAAAACTATTACCAAACATAACCTAATTGTTTTTTTTTTTTCTTTTTTCATAAAAACTTTCCTAAATATATTCATTAACAAATGTCCTTAGGACATTCGTTAAGTTTTCACTTTTAAAAAATAATAAAGTTAAATTATACACATATATCCAAAAAAAGACATACAACCACAATGACTTTGTAAGCATTTATCAAGCTTTAACCTTGTCCTTGGGACACTTGTTAACAGATGTCCAATTTTGAATACATTATATTTCATAATTTATATTAAAATATATATAATATATGAAATCTTAAACCAAAAAAAAAATAAAATAAAACAAGAAGTCAAGCCTTTTGCTTTCCAACCATGATGAAGGAAGCAAGTACTTGATTATGAACATGAACAAATAGAGTTTACTATCGATTTTCCCTTAAAAAAGAGTTTTATTTTGTTGTTTTATTCTAATAAATTGGTGTTAGAATTTCAAAATATTAATCTACTAAAAAAAGAAGAACTATCGTATTAATTTCTAATTCAAGAAAAACTCAAAAGTACAACATTCGTACATTCATATATACATACTTACGTATGTATGCATGTATGCATGTATGTATGTCTTAGTACATTAGTTTTTATTTTTATTTTCATAAATTTTTAATTCCAAGGTAAGATATATATGTGTGTGTGTGCGCGCGCGCGCATGTGTGTTATATGTCTACAAGATTATCTTATACGAAAACTTTACGTCTTTCTAAACTCTACATAATATACACAAGTTTTCTAATTTGTTATAGACATGTATTACATATATTCAAGATTTGTTTTCCCAAATCTCAAATACAAAGACAATTTGAGTGGAAGCCAATATAGAATTCAAAATAGTGAATAAAACCTATCAATTGGCTAAAATAAATTAAAGGGAAGAAAATAAAATCATAAACTATAAGATAAATAAATAGAAATTAAAAAAGAGGGGAAAAGTTTTATACCTCTCAAAAAAAAAAAAAAAAACTGTGGTGACTAGCCTGTTAATTTTGCTCGAGAACACTATGTTACCAATACCATTTTTGTTTTGGCCTCTTTTAAAGGGTATTGGTAATCAAAGATAGATATTGAAGAGAGCTTAAACTAATGTGAGAAGAGCAAAGCACCAAGTGATGATGACAAATGATGAGAGATTTTTTGGTGGCTAGTGAGGAAAATGAAGTTGAAAAAAAGCTGTAGGGAAGCTGATAGAAGTTTCTAAAGGAATCTATTGCTAAAAAAATAAAACTAAACTGTGACTAATTGGGAGGAGGACATGGACAAGTCATAGGTGGGGGGGCCTATTCTTTTGATTTGGGGGCCAAGTCTTACCAAACTAAATTTTGTCTCAAATTTTACCTATTAAAAATCATATTTTAGTAAATTTGGATGCACTTAGTTCCATTCCTGTGTCACATTAATCTTATGTTTGATTTGAGGAGAAGAGGAGGAAAATGAAGACAATTTAAGTCTTTTTTACAATATGAATAGCATGAAAAAAAAAAAAAAAGGCTATTTATGAAAAACTTATCATTTGGGATCACATTCCCTTGATCCAAACATAGGGTAAAGTTAATTGACACAAAAGTTATGTATACATATTCCTTTGACTGAAAAGTTAATTATAGACACCTTGTTTTTAGCTGTGATGTATATTCCTTTGACTGAAAAGACTGAAAACAGAAAATTAGAAGTCTTATCGAACTAGCAAGAATGGCAACTTTTCTGCCCCGACGTTGTATATTCTATTCACGATGGTCTTCATACATACAGTGTTGTAGTTTTGGACTTTTTGACTATGGATACTTGTTTCTCAAACCAGCTATGAGTCTACGACTACAAAAAGTCTAGAGTAGAGACGAAATCTAGGAAAATCTCTATCTAGAATGGCTCAATGGCCAAGTCTCTTTGTAAATGGATAATTGGATGTTAATTATTAAGGGTATGTGTGGGTTCCATGTGTTTTGATAACTCAATTATGAGTTTTGATTGATATGATCAAAAATTCCTCCAAACCAAACAGATCCTAAGTCTCACAACAATATTATGACTTACGAGCATCCCTAATTTCACAATCAAATCTTCAATTTACAAAAGTGATGGATTGTTAAGTGATTAGAAAAGTGATAAACCCATGTTAAAAGTGGTGGGCAAAAATTATCCATCGTGCACTTACAATTGGTCATATCAGCATATTATAAAATTGAATGTGTTCCTAAATTTATTCTAAGCTAGGCAAACAATAAAAAATTTGAAATAAAGATGAATTTGAGAAAAAATTTAAAATTCAAAGTTTATTGACACGTTTAGTGCACAATTTTTGTCTCATATTTCAAAATGGTTCTCATTCATGTTGTTAAGTTTAGTACACAATTTCATTTTAGTCATTATATATTAGAGTTTGTATTAAAAAGATCCATGTTGTTAACACACACACTCTCTCAATAGACATAAAAGAAGTAAACAAAGAATTTGAATAACCAATCCCTTCCCTACTTTGTTGTTATCAAAGATTCAAAATGCACGGGGTTTCGTTGAATAATCTCAACTTGAAATCAAAACAAGAATTAATAATAGGGACCTTTTTAGTAAAAACTTCAAATGTATGGACTAAATTGAAACATTCTAAAGGGTAGAGATCATTTTGAAATATGTGGCAAGGTTGAAATTGAACTTGTCACTTCAATTGTCAAATTAATTTGAGGTTTAATTTCGGTTAATTTAATCCTTCATTTTATCAAAACGAGTCAATATGATCTATCTATCCAAATATGTCTGCCTAAGAAACTATTTAAACTTTTTCTTCAGTTTGTATTTTTTATATTAAAAAAATACTATCAAATACTAAGATTTATTAAATAGCGCAACTCTCTAAGAGCCTTATACCTTAACTAAAATCTTTTAATATTTCCAAAAAAAACAACTAAATCCCCCTCCTCAACTATCAAGTTATCAATAAGAGCAAAATAACACATCTCATAAATGTTTTGAATTAAAATTTTAACTTTAAAAAAAAAAAAAAAAAAGTTTAAACAGCAGAGATCACGTTGACTTTTTTTTCCAAAGTGGTGGAGCAAATTGACAATATTTAAAACTTAAGAAATAATTTGATAATTAAAATAAAGTTGGGAGACTAAATTGAATGTAAACCTAATCTTTTTTTTCCCCAAATTGATTCAAATTGTGAAATGCTCCTATCCAATTGGGTTTAAATGTATGAGACTGAAGCATGTGTATATAAATGTACACACACATTACATTACATGTCAGAGCCAATTTAGCAAGACAATTAGCAAGATTAAATTCCGGCCTTGATAGTGCTATTTGAAATATTAACGTTGTTTTAGGAGCTTGAGATAGAGAGAGTTGCAATCCAACATTTATTTTTCCAGTTGTTGAAAATTTTTTTTCTTGGCTCCCAATAGAAACGTTGTTTGTGAACTTTCCAATGCATTTCAAATTGGAAACTTATCTATCTAAAACAAGTTAGAAGATTCCCTTTTTTGATCTAGACTTTTCTTAAGGTAAAAAATACATCATTTAGTAACCAATACATGTTAGATTTAGCAAGACAATCAATAAGATTAAATTCCGGCCTTGATAGTGCTATTTGAAATATTAACATTGTTTCAGGAGCTCGAGATAAAGGGAGTTGCAATCCAACATTTATTTTTCCAGCTGTTGAAAATTTATTTTTCTTGGCTCCCAATAGAAACGTTGTTCGTGAACTTTCCAATGCATTTCAAATTGGAAATTTATCTATCTAAAACAAGTTACAGGATTCCCTTTTTTTATCTAAACTTTTCTTAAGGTAAAAAATGCATCATTTACTAACCAATGATTTCTCTTACACGTGTTTTAGGAATAGGGTCAATAACGTAACAAGAATACATTAGTTTCTTTTTTTAAGTCATAAATTTTTAATTCCAAGGCAAAATATGTGTGTGTGTGTGTGTGTTGTATATAGAAATTATATGTCTACAAGATTATCTTATTGTGACGTTTGGTATAGGGTAATGTTTTAGAATTCCTAGGAATGTTTAAAGATTCCCATGTTTGGTTGCAAATCATGCTAGGGAATCAGATGCCAGAGGAATCTAGATTCCCCCCTTAAACCCCTCTCAGTAGGAATGTGGATTCCCTTTAAAACAGGTGGGAATCCATATTCCCAAGTTTAAAGGAAATTGTATTTTTTATAAATTGACAATTTTAACCCCTTTTTTAAATGACTTGGTAGTTCACATTCAAATCTAAGGATAAAATGGAAAAAATAAATAATTCATTTAAGGTTCCTGGGAATAAACCAAACATAGGAATATCTACATTTTTAGAAATGTGATTCCTAGGAATCACATTCCTAGGAATCTGGATACCAGGAGTAATGTGGATTTCCTTGTACCAAACGCCACATATATGAAATCTTTACATATCTCTGAACTCTACATAATATACACAAGTTTTCTAATTTGTTATAAACATGTACTACAGATATTCAAGATTTGTTTTCCCAAATGTCAAATACAAAAACAATTTGAGTAGAAGCCAATGTGAAATTCAAAATAGTGAATAAAACCTATCAATTGGCTAAAATAAATTAAAGGAAAGAAAATAAAATTATAAACCATAAGATAAATAAATAGAAATGAAAACTGAGAGGAAGACTTTTGTACCTCTAAAAAAAAAATCTATGGTGACTAGCCTGTTAATTTTGCTAGAGAACACTATGTTGCCAATACCCTTTTTATTATGGCCTCTTTCAAAGGGTATTGGTAATTAAAGATAGATATTGAAGATAAATGATGAGAGATTTTTTGGGTGGCTAGTAAGGAAAATGAAGTTGGAAAAAGTTGTGGGGAAGGTGATAGAAGTTTCCAAAGGAATCTATTGCTAAAAAATTAAAAAAATTAAAAATTATTAAAAAAAAAAAAAAAAAAAAAAAACCAAACAAACAAATCTCTGACTAATATGTTGTTACCTGGGAGGTGGATTGAGAAAGTTTCACAAAATTTAGTCTAATTGGAAGGGGACATGGCAAGTCATAACTCATAGGTGGGGGGCCCCAATATTTTTGGTTTATTTTGTCTCAAATTTTATCTATTAAAAATCATCTTTTAGTAAATTTTGGGATAGGGGGGGCCTAAGTCTTACAAAACTAAATTTTGTCTCCAATTTTATCTATTAAAAATCATATTTTGCAAAATTTAATATTTCGATTTAATTACAGTGTGTGAAGTGTAGCTGGTTCAAGAATCACATGCATGTGGCTTGAGTTTGAGGATTACTTGAGGAAGACTTTGGGTTTCTGTAGAAGTCTCACCTTATATCTCTTTAACTTATTAGTTTTTCTTTTATCAAAAAAAAAAAAACAAAACTTATTAGTTTTTCTTTGATTTTATCTTATTGTTATTTGAATAAAGTTTGGATAGCTGACCATTGATGAATTTAATTAATGTTATTGCTTTAGTGAAAATATTAATTTTTCTTAAATCTAAATCTTTACTATGAACTGGACAGATTTTCAATACTTTTGTTTCTGTGACAAAGTTTATCTTTGCTTTATTATTTTGCTTCTATCCGTTGAAAAGATTGTGGTTGAAATGAAAATATATATCACGAAGTGACATATCAACCACAATCTTTTCAACAGACAGAAACAAAATAGTAAATCAAAGATAAACTTTGTCACAAAAACAAAAGTGTTAGATATCTGTCCACTTAATCCAAATTTCTTAATTCTCTTTTTCTCACTTAATTCAGATTGTTTGCAAATCAATCTAAATTTTTATATTTTGCTATTTTTTGAGTCTCTATGATTATCTGCTTCAATTTTTATTTACTTACAAATTTTTTGGCCTCAAATGTCCGTCCTAAATTGCTAATTTTTCACTCTAGAAAGCCTCTAAAATTTATGACATTAGAAGAGATGAATTAAGAGATAATTATAACACTAAATCCAAAAATAAAAAAGAACCTCATCGCACGCGCAAAAACTCATGCGATGAAGCTAGTAGTAATATGATGATGTAGGATGTCGAGGCTATAAATCAAAGAATTTGTAATAAAATTTAATATATATATATATATATATTTCACAAATAAAAACTTGACACATGGCCATCTATTTAATTAATTGTTAATTTTCTACCTTTCTTAACTCAGTTATCTAAATTAAATGAAAAAAATAAATAAAAAAACACAACAGTGAACACGTTGCCGCCACCAACACCACCACCATCTTTTATTGGCACCACTTGTTAGTCACAACAGGTTGCCAAAGAAACAAAATAAAGAAATCCTTGAGAAGAAATCCTTACTAGTTACTAGCAATAGTCTTTTGTCTTTCAACCAAAAAAAAAAAAAGTCTTTTGCCTCCTGTTTCTTCTTTATACGTTCTTTCCAAAGTCTTTATTCATTTTTAACCAATACGTTGACAAGTTGTACGCCATCCCCTACCGACGGGAAAAAATTGGAGCATAAAATTACCATTGATGGGTATCCACTGCTTATTTATCTTCTTCAAATCTCTTAACAAGTTTTAATTATAGATGATGACATCTGCCGATAATAACAAATACCAACATCCAATAATGGCGGTAGAGAATGGTTGTGTCTGGCGGCATTGAATGCATTTGCGATTGCTAGTGGAGCCAACAATGGTTAGTGGGGTGGTAGTGGGGATGTGGTGCCCGTGCCTAGCTGTGGAGATGTATTGACTGTTGTGTTTTAATTTTTAAGCTTTTATTTAATTAAGGTAACTAAATTAAGAAAGGCATAAAATTAGCAAATATTTAAATGAATGTTGTGTATCAAGTTTTTATTTGTGAAATATAGTAGGATAAAAAATTTGAACTTCAAATCCATGCCCTAAATAGGGCTTTCAAATATGACATTTTATTACAAGGGTTTTTACAAACTGACAAGACAAGCCATGTAACATCAACACATTAGCAACTAATAAATAAACTGATTGACATGCCAAGTGTGGAATTAATTTAAATATCTTATTTTGAGAAAAAATTCCCATAATGATGAGAAACATCAACTCAGCCGCTTGCGCTGCCTTAGTGCCTTCAATCAAAACCCCATTGAACTTCTTCACTAAGCCATGTTTCATCATCAACAAATTGGGATCTTATCTTATCTGCCCACTCAAACCCAGCCAAATGCTCATCTTCAAGCTGTCAGTCACCACAAATCGTTTTTGTCCAGTACTTCAACCCAAAGACACAGTTTCCCCCATTATCATAGTCCTTTAAAATTAATGAGAAATGCTATGTATACAACATTTTCACAATAAATTTTAAGTGATAAGTTATTATTAACTGTTATTAGTGAGAAAAAAGTAATTTTAGTGATAGGTTCAAATTAGAACGAATAACAACTTACCACCCAAAAAAATGTTGTAAACATAATGCTTTTCAAAACTAACACGCCTATATCTCAAACCAACCTACCTCTAAACATTCATTCATCAACAAATTCAACTTTATCTCTAATTCATGTTTGTGTGAATAAATTCACTTCCTCTATTTATATATATATATATATATATACACACATATATATGATTCAATAGTTATGGAGATTTGGACCCTAACATCTCTATTAGAAAAAATCAAGAAGGATCAATTGAGTTATAGGGCTCTTGGCAACATTACTATATATTTTAAGTTCTTGTGAATTGATTTTGGTGTTGTCAAGAACTTTGTAACTTAACTAATTGGCCTCTCTTGATGTTTTTAAATGAAACATTTAGGATTCAAATCCCACTCCAACTATCGAATTTATATAGAAATTGATTTTGGTGTTTGTCCAATGATTGTGGCAAAATTTAGAAACAAACCACTTAAATTTCTATGCAAACTCTGCACTCAATCTACTTGTTAGAGCAATTGCATCGGTTCTTCTAAAAGATTCCGTCTATTTTACCCAAAAAAAAACTACTTTTTCTATTTTACAACATCACTTATACAAAACACTCACATCAATCCATCTATTATACACTATATTTAATATAAATAATATTTTTATATTCTTTTTTTAATTTTTTTTTATCTCTGCTGTTTCTTTTTTCTTATTCTTCCTCTTCTTTCTTCTTCTTTCTTTTGCCTTATATCTCTACCGTTTCCTCTTGTTTTTTCTTCCTCCTCTTTCTCTTATGATTAGATCAACACTCCATCACAAGCACCACAACCATCAAAACCCACAAGCACCACCGAACTCCGTCGACCCATAAGCACCTATCTACACCACCAGCACTGATCCACATCACTAATCCACATGCAACAACGGCGATGGCGACTACAATGAAATCGCCTCTCCAATCCACGATCACCAATCAATGATCCACAAGCAACAATCCACAATCAAAGCACCACAAGCACTGTTCTAGTCGTCCCACAGCCACAAGTTCACAAAAATGCTCTCTATCTGTGTTGGTGTGTCCGTGTGTGAGTGTGTTTGATTTTTTATTGATTTTGTGGTGTGACCGAGTGTAGGTTTGTTTAATTTTTTGTTGATTTCATGGTGTGTCCGTTTTATGGTGGTGGTGGTTGGCAGTGCTGGGTTGCGGTGGTGTTGAGTTGCAATGATGTAGGTGGTGGTGCTAAGTCTGTGTGGTTAGCGGTGAGGGTTATCAATTGCAAAGATTATGAATTGAAGAGAGAGAGTCAAGGGAAGAGAGAATGTGAGGGGAGAGAAAATATATTAAAATAATGGATAAAAAAGCTACAGTAACCATACATATATGCACAGTAGAAGTGGCAAATAGGTGAATTGGGTCATAAATGGTTTGGGTCTTAAATGGGTTGGGTGTGTAATTATCTATTTATCCATTTATGACCCGTTTATATATAAATTAATTATCTATTACCCGTTCAACCCATTTACTTAGTAACCCGCCCATTTAACCCAATATAACCCAAATAAATAAATAACTTGCTCACATCAAAAAAATAATTGTTACTGGATTTTCCCATTAAGTTAGCAACTACAAAATTTCTCATAAACCAAACAGGAACCTTGAAAATTGGATTAAAATCTTTTAGCTTTATAACAACATCATCCACTTCATTTTCATTTATTTTCCCAAACTTTCTCACAAACCAAACATAACTTCTCTTCACCCAAACCAAACAAAACTTCTCCTCACCCTTGAAACGGCACCATCACATTCCTCTGCCTCTTCTTGATAGTCGTCATCCTACGTGGCACTATCGGAGCCGATAAATTCAGAACCCCGGAGCAAGACTTCAATGAGCTCCGCGACCACCTCTACTCTCGTGGGCGGCGCGTGGAGCCCCACCGCGTCCTCGAAGAAGCCCAACCCAAAATTGAGTCCAATAACCAGTCCAACAACTACACCACTTTCAACATCACCAAGATCCTCATCGACAATGAACCCGAAGAGAAACCCGACCCGAACAAACCCTACTCTCTCGGCCCCAAAATCTCCGATTGGAACTAGCAAAGATCCAAGTGGTTGAAAAACAACCCACAATTCCCCAACTTTATCGGGCCAAATAAACCCCGAGTCTTGCTCGCTACTGGTTCGTCTCTGAAACCTTGCGAAAACCCGATCGGAGATCACCTACCTGTTGAAAGCGATCAAGAAGAAGATCGATTACTGTAGGTTGTACGGGATCAAGGTCTTCTACAACATGGCGCTTCTCGGCGTGAGATGGCAAGGTTTTGGGCGAAACTTCCATTGATTCGGAAACTTTTGCTTTCTCATCCTGAAATCGAGTTTCTATGGTGAATGGACAGTGATGCGAAGAGTGCGGTCGTCGGAGGCGGAGTTGATGTAGTGGGATTTCTTTTCTGTTAAAGTGTTTGGTTACTGAGAAAATCTAAGAGAGAGTGAGACTGAGGGCTGAATGTTTGGGGTTTGAAATCCAGAGGATATACTGTTTATTTAGTTTTAAAATTTAGAAGAGTTTAGTAGGTTTATTTAATTTTAAATTTTAGATGGGTTTAGAAAGTATGAATTAATTTATCCATTTAGACTCATCTAATTAAATAACCAAATGGGTCTTCATCCATTTAACCCAAATACTCAAATGAGTTGGGTTAAGACTTATTCAAATAAAATGGATAATTGACGAGTTCATGGATATAGATAAAAATTACCACCTCTAATGCACGGTTTCTGTAGCAATTTTGTATATTTGCACACTTTTGCAAGGACTGATGTGAGATTTTTTGATTAAAATGTACAAAATTAAGCACTTTTTGTATTATGCAAAATTTTGCAACCACTCATATAGTTGCTCTTAGAATGTCTAATTTAAAGCTGATGTTATCGTTAATATTTACTCTTATGGAACCTATATTGATTTAAGTACGAAAAGCTGATGTGCCCCAAATTTGAATTATTTAAAAAGAAAGAAATTTTTTATTTGATTAATTGTGATGTTGCCTTCTCAACTCCTCAAGAATATGTCGATTTGATTGATTGTGATGTTGCCTTCTCGACTCCTTACACCGCCGCTAGTTTAGAGAATTGAAAGATGTAAGATAAGGCAAAGAAGGTGAATGTCCAGGGACTGGTGATTTGGTGAGAAAATGGTTTTCATCAAACCGAGGCTTATCATTTTTTATATACCTTTAATACAAGGATAGTTTTCTTTTCTATTTTCTTTTTTCTTTTTCTTTTTTGGTTATTTGTTATTTTTATTTATTAATCAATAGCAAATTTTAATAGATAAAACTCAAACTATGACGTGTCCAGTCGCAATAGTAACACTATGCATTACTCTTTTTGTATGTGTTCTAAAATTATCACATCAATTTGCAAGGTCCAAGGTCTATGTGATAATATGTAATAAAAAATTTGGTATTATAAGAGTATATAACTACACTCTTTTTAGTAACCTATCCTGCAAATCCAGCATAGCTTCTTACCTAACCATTAGACACCATACAATAACCCCTTTCCACAAAACCAAAAAGAAAAGAAAAATGATTAACTCAAAACATCTAGAATATGTAAAAACCAGGAAAATATTTGAAAGAACTAAACCCATGCTAATCCAAATTTCTTGTTTTCTACCGCATGCTTGAATGGAGCACTGGGCACGAACAACTAGAGCATTTTTCTAATAAATTTGCACTCCAACAATTGATTGAAATCATAAATAGGGCATATCACAATCACGGGATTTTCATGAAACCACATTTTTATCAGGCCTCAGGAAATTTTTCTGCTACTTAAAAGGATGGCTACAAATACCCTGAAAATATTATCCTTGTGCAAAAACTAATACCATTATTTGCTCTAGGGGGTGTTATAACACAACCTTTTCCCATTCTCCATCACAGACTCCAGCATCCAGTTTTTAAGAGTCAAGAATGGTCCTCACAAACTCAGAGCATCAGTAGCTCCAGCAAAGGATAAGAATATAGGTTTGGCCTAAGCTCAACTTTGGTTTACTTCACAAAGCTCTTTTGAGCCAAAAATTTCATATGAGGAATGCATGATGTATTCTGGAAATCCAAGAACAGCATTGCAGGAGTATTTTAAGATTATCCACTGTGCCAGAAAGCTATGGACTAATTTGTGAAAATATGCAGTGTGACACGTACAGGCCAATATCAAGAATTCAAAATTAATACTTTTTAAGGTAACAGTGGCTCACAGGCTTTGGGATATAGGATTTGGAGCATGAGGAATTGACTACAGCCTCTGGAGCACAGCAGAAACAAGTTTTCCTAGCATCTCCTGCCTACTATAAAGTTATCAACAGGCAATGGAATACTCAACATATAACCACCACCCCCCCCCCCCCCCCCCCCAAAAAAAAGGAAAAAAAAAAAAAAAAACGCAATATAGTATTTTGCTGCCAAAAAATGTCCTTTTTTTTTCTTCTTATTTTCTTTGAAAAGAAAAAACAAAGGTTTTAAAAGAGAAATCTGGGACATTATTTGAGTAAAATGTGGAACTGAAAAATTACACCACATGCTTTTAACTTTTGACAACCTACTTCGAAGATCACCTCACTTGCTATAAATATACTTTGAAACACAAGATTAAGCCCAAAAGGCAGGACAATCAGAAGTTTACACCATCTCCAACTACGGATAAAGATAATAGTATTTAGTCAAACGCATATCGAAACAGTCTGAAGTAATTAAACGCAAAAATAGTTCACAGCATTCTAAACGAAAAGCACACTCCACATCTCTAGCAATGGCACCAGAATTAACGAAAACCACACGGTTCAAGTCGTTCCTAACGAAAGCGCTTGTAAATCACGAAACCGCAACGCTGTTGTATCACTCCTCATTATCATAACCTCTCCAAATTGAGCGAATCCTACAGAGAAGCGTCGTTCAATGATTTTAGCGTGATTCATTGTTTTATAATGAAGTTTTCTTAGTCAGCACCTAACGGTCATGAATAATAAAGAGTCGAGCGGGTGGAAGATAACGTTAATCACCTGCAAAACCGCTATTTCAACGCTTGCCACGATGCCCGCCACCTGACCTTGCACCAGGATAGCGAGCAAATTGCAACCTTAAATTGACCGAGTCACGGTCATGCTCATCAAATTTATAACCTGCAAAATCGATCGACTATTTTACGCTGAACATCTAGCCACGTTTTGAACGGTTAAGTAGGGCATCAGCAGACATGATATTAGACGTGTGCATCATTACCTCAACTGAAATACATAGCAAACCCAAAATAAACCTGACAAACAGTTAATCACTTTCCATAACACCCTGTGGATCCACCACTCATTTCCTCATCGTCAAAAGGGCACCACATTAGGACTCCCCATAACGGTGAAACAAATTCTACCATCTTTACAAGGTTTTAAGCTCACTCATCAGGCTTCCAATCTCTCACTTACACGCAAAATAAAATTGGAGGGATATTTTGCCCCAATCAAATCTGCTTTAGTTAGTTGGAGGTTTCAATTTTTCTAGAACAGGTGAGGAAAAGGTGAGTCTAAATCTGAGGTATTTATCGCATCATCATTTTAACCAATAATCATGGTTGGCCAGCCATGTGATTAGATCCACCTCCTCAAGCAGTCTAGGTAGCCTATTTGGCCAGTTGAGCTTACGTTTCATAAAGTCAACTAAACCAACCAGGTTTTTTTTTTTTCTTCTTTAAAAGAAAAATTGTTGAATATTGTACAATCCAACAGAACTGAGGTTTGAACTGTACAATCCAACAATTTTTCTTTAAAAGAAGAAAAAGAAATAACCAGGTTGGTTTAGTTTATATATAAGTCCAATAAAAAGTAGCAGAAAAATCATATCATTCTTTTAGAGGAACAGAACTTCCAAGCCCTCCAAAGTGAATTCCTCACCTTCATTTTTTTTTTTTACAAGTAGAAAATTTTATTTGAAAGAAGGGCTAGTTCAAATACACACTGTGTGCATTGACCACTCCTAAGTAATTACAATCTAAGATTCAAAAGATCTAAAAACTCTAGATACAGAGATGTGGTAATACTACCCAAGGTGAGTTTTTCACCTTCATTTGAAATAACTAATCCGTCAAACTAATTATTAGCAAAGTTTTTGAGATATTTTTTAAAATTTTGTGAACCCCTAGAAGCTTAGGGGTTCAAATTGCAAAAAAAAATCCCATTTATATTATTTTCCTATTAAATTTGTCTGTAATTGTTGCAATTGAAGAGGAAGCCTTTTGCTTACATCATAACAACATAATGTTAGATTTGGCAAACTAAAATTTTTTTTTCTTTTTTTTTTCACATTCAACTTATTCCAAGATTTTGACATTTTAATTTCAGCAGACATGCACACAAATAAATGAAACAGGTTGATACATACTACAACATAAAGGATTCCCAGCTACAAACATTTGTATGACATTTTTTACCTCTATCATAAACTAATTGATACACTAATTGACGCATACACAACAAATTTCATATAACATGCATATAAGCATACCTTCTTTTTTTTCAATAGAAATGGAGAAATAAAGATATATGTTAATCGCCTAAAAACACAAAATATTTAAATAAGTCTCATTTAAAAACATGCATATGGACATTGGACAAGTACAGAGACATACAGAAGCACACTAATCAAAAGTTTAATTATTGTATGCATAAAAGTGAATCTGCCAAAAACTGTTGATAGAGGTAAAGACATTCAGAGAGGCATGGTGATCCTAGAATTTGATTCCCAAGGTAGCTTTTACGCTTATGGGTAGGGATGGACTCTTTAGTGCCAGCCCACCCCGCAATGTCCTTTGACACCATGCCAAATCATAAGATTAGATGCTACAAATCTATAATTCTATATGCCCCTCACCCCCTCCAACCCTCACCATAAGTCAGAATAGCACACAATATTCAGTTCGAACTTTTGGTACACCTTATGGTGTAACTAGCTATTCTCCTCTTTGTGTGTGTGTGTGTGTGGTGTGTGGTGTGTGTTGTTTTGTTGGGGGGGGGGGCAACCTTCTTTTTGTTGAAAATATTTCTTGGAAAACATGTTACTTCTCCACTAATGGCACAACAAAAGGACAGCAGCTATAAGCAATAAAACAGATGACTTAGATACAAGATCCTAAAATTCACAAAAATCAAAGGGTAAAATATGCTCACCTTGCAATGCATCCATGGCAGTGGCTGCATGGGCTGGACTTACAAAGTCAACAAAACAAAGTACCAGTGGCTCTCCCCCAGGCTGGACAGAATAATCATCAGTGAATCCATCAATGCATGAAATATCAACATGCACTTACAAAAAGATAACTTACATGTCGTGATTCCTTGCTCACAAGTCTTACTTCTTTGTAGCCAACAAAAGGGCGAAAGATATCTGAGAACCCAAGTGAAGGAACAAGACTAGGAAGGGAAAAGTGCAAGCAACTGTGAAGTGAAGATAAAAGAAAAGGAGCAAACAATGCCTGTTAATGTAAGCCAACATAAGGATACGAGCCACTTCCCGTCGTGTACAGTTTGGTGGTAAGCCCTCCACAAATAGTGTACTGGAAGCATCAGGAGGAAGGGGAACCTCAGACCTTCCACTTCCATATCCCAAGGTTCTGTCTTTCACAGTTGAACCTGCGTCCACACTCCCAAGACCAACAATACGTGGATCATCAACAGCACGACCTGACATTCCTCCACTCATGGCTCTAGCAGACTGCCCCCCACCATAAGATGAAACTTGCTGAAATGCATTGTAAGAACAGATCTTAATATAAAATTGAATTAAGAGTGAAAAATGTGTCTCGAGATGCTAAACACTAGAAATAACGATATACCGCACTGCGAAGGTAACGGTCATAGGATGCTCCAATGGAGTCAGTATCCCTCATTCCACGAAGTGTCCCTCTATCATCATCACGAGGGAAATAACTGGGCAGGTCATGACCACTGTGGACATCTTCACAATCAAGAACATACTTTCAGTCAATGAGCCCAAGTTTAAAGGAGCAAAATATTAAGACACGTGATTCTAAATGCAGAAGAACAGCACCACTTCATGCACAAAGTCAAACTGCCAGAGATATAGCTACTAATTAAGAAATAACAATAAATATAAATAAATAAATAAATTTTAATAAGAAAAAATAATAGTAAATATAACGAAGAACATAATGAAAAATAGTCGATCTCCAAAGAAATCTTATTGCCACAATTACTTATAACTTGAACTACCACATCACTCATAATTGGGTCACTGCAACTGCTGAGGGTCATTCAACATCACCAATTACACACAACATACCAGAAGTGGTATATCATCAACAATAGAAAGCACCCTATCAACAACTTTTGATACATCAAAATTTTGGGGTGGGGTGATTTGAACCCTGGATGTCTCCATTGGAAACACGAAGGGTGCCAACTGAACCACAAGGCTCTCAGTAAGCATCCTATCAACAACTATCAAATTGATAATAGAAGAGTTCAATTACCAAATGTTTATTAATGCAGCCATGGAAAAAGGGAAGAGATGTTAGTTTCTATTTGATTTCCAATTCTAGAAATTATGGCGATTCATTTCTAGGGATCAGGTGAAAGATCCGATTGAGACGAGTTTTAAATTATTGTAAAGGTACTGCCCCAAGTAAACTAATAAAACTACAACATGTTCCTACTTGGGTCATTTGTCTGAGAGTTTTGATCAGTAAAATAAGGAATTCATTTATAAATAAAATGGGACAAGGCCCAAGTACACGAGGGAGTAGCAAGACAAAGAATAAGAAAGCAAAAACAAAAAATTCAACCAAGATGCAAGGTATCCCAAAAAGACAAGATCTGAAACAAAGGCAAAAGAATGCAGAGTAACTTGTTCCTACTTGAATAAATTTCACACCAGGTTTGTCTAAGAGTTATAGTTGTTATAACATGCAGGTTCAGAATCGTAGATATCCCTGGGGATTATTTTGCTTCATAACAGCCTTAGATGTCTTTTCTACAATTTTAAAATAGTCTTACCTCTCTTACATGGTTTTCCCATATTAAGAGCTGCTTACAATGAAAAGTAAAAAATTCTAGAGCCTTTATGAATATGTCTCATTATACTCAAACGAATGTTTTAAAACAGGTTTCGTCTCATTGTACTAAAAAAAATCATTTTTTTAAAGCAGGTTACATAGTGTGATTTTATTCCTCTTTTCTTTTTCTACCTCCCACTCTTCTTGCTTCACTTCATTGTTCTTGGGTTACTATTCATAAGCCCAGAACAGCCCCATAAACATTTTCTTTCTTCTAATTTTACCCTATAATAAAACAAAAATCCCATAGTTTCCCATAGCTTTTACCACCAAATAAACCATTAAATAAACTATAAGAAACTTAATTTTGCTGCTGCCAGAAAGATTCATACAATCTCTTATTTTTGAAAAACATCCCCTCTCTAACAAACTTTATCCCATCTTTTTCAAACCATAATCATCCCCATACCTAAATCCCTTTGTCTACAATCCCAAAACAAAAACCTACAGTGTTTTCAAACCCTAAGCCCCGTGTATAGGCAATTGTAGGCAGCTTCTGTCTGTCCAAGCTCACCTATCTCTACACAGGGTATGTAATTCTCAAAAGAATTCCTATATGTAGTCATCAAGGTTATGCTAAATCTCCTCTTTCCTGTAAAGCAAGGCATATAATGTAACAAGAGACACATGCACACCCTCATACACAACCAATGATCACCATGCACCAATCCTTTTTTTTTTCTGGAGAAAACCAACAAGCACAATCCTTAACTTGTTTAACAGCAAACATGTCAAAATCTAAAGGCCTGGAGACAAGTTAAAATCTATGCATGAGAAATGGGATTTTTAACCAGATTTAGAATAGATCCATCATCCATCCTTCGCAGTTATGGACTTACATCATTTCTAAAGTTTGAACATCACAAAGTATTTTTCTTTTAGCAGTAAATGAACATCACAAAGTCATGCACTTTCATAATTACTCTGAAATAAACTCCCATTCCAAATCTAAATTTATTGTCTTTGTCATCAACTTCATAAGTCCAATTATTTCACTTTACAAAATACTATTATTTAAATGGCACCAAAGTCTCTAACTTTGTTACGTTTGATAAGGTATTATCAATTTAACCCCCATCTTTTATTAACAAAACATATTGTTGAAAGTCCAACCAATATCATAGGACCATGGAATATTATGGCATGGTACAGATCAAGCACTAAAAGCACACCTTACCATGGAGCACACAACAATAACAGAAATTCCTTTAGGTCTATCTACATTCAGATGTGAAAGGAATAAAAGGAAAACTAGCAGTCATCAGAAAGTTATGAGTAGCCAACATCAAATTTTAGGAGTACAAAAGAAAGATCACTAATTTCGTTGAAGTCAGGAAGTTGGAGTAACATCTGATAAGCGGGTCAAGCAAATGTATATGAAAATGATCAATTCTTTTATATGTATCAGGTGTATGTTCTACTCGATATCATTTAAACACAGCCAGCTGACTGTGATTGAATTTGGTCAAATTATAAATATGTGAGCTATGTTGCAATTTATGATTCAACATCATTCACGAGGAAGAGATATATCTCCTCATATAGATAAGCATATTATTCTCTTAAGCCTTGAAAATTATATTTCTTACCCTAAACTGAAATAAATGGTACTTATGATTCATTCAATATCATTCAAATCCATAGAACATAGCTCTCAAACTGTTATTTTACACAAAGCAACCTTAAAACAAACATACCTACAGGCATGTAAGAAGACCCAAAAAAAAAAAAAAAAAAATGTAAACTTTCCTATAATCCAAGCAACAATCTTTAAGAAAGACCATGCAACTACTAATTTCAGATATCAAACAGCTGAGACAACAACACTTTAAACAAACTGGACCTCAAAGAAATCCATTTCACCATTAAACCTAAAACAAAAACAAACAAAAAAAAAATCAAAATTCTTATCACAACCCAAAACATAGCCCTAGGTATTCTTCAGCTAAAAGGGTCCTGTTTTTTTTTTTTTTAACACAAATCAAAACATTCGAAAAAAATTGCCCAAATTTCTGTTTTTCCTCGTCTTTTATTTAATTTTCTTCGGCTTTCTCAGCAACCAAACAGGGTTAAAAGCAATAATTATCAAAACCCTAATTTGAATCACATAGAGGGAAAAAAAATACAAGAGGAGACAAAAAAAAAGTAAGTAAATCGTAGAAATTAAGGTTGTTTTTGCTTTTTACCGTAATCGGAGCGAGAGCGTTTTCCGACCATCTGAGGCATCGCCTGCGACTGCGCCTGCCGTGCCTCGCCGTACCTCCAATAACCATCCGCCATGTTTTAGAGAGAGAAAATACCTTAGAGAGAGAGAGAGGGATGAAAATTAGGGGATACGTGTATGCAGTGTTTTTAGCACAGACACGATTTAGATTCTCTCTCTTTTGAGGACGAGAAAGCGGCGAAGTACAAAGAACGCAACGAAAATCACTAGATTTTGTTTCTTTTTCTTTTTTTTCTTTTTACTTTTTTTTTTGTTTTTTATATATTTTGGAGGAATGAAATTTCAACCAATCTTAAGCTCTAAGTTTTTTTTTGAGAATGATCTTAAGCTCTAAGTTGATATTGAATGTGTAGGGACCCAGTTTGGATTGACCCTGAGTGATGGGTTTTCAGCCCAATAAGCCCAAACAATACATTTATAGAGAGTGGGGTGAAAGGTTTAGGTGCTGGCCGTCGATCACCAAGCATGAACTTTCTCATAAAAAAGACAAATGCT
Source organism: Quercus suber (assembly GCF_002906115.3). NCBI lineage: Eukaryota > Viridiplantae > Streptophyta > Magnoliopsida > Fagales > Fagaceae > Quercus > Quercus suber. Next base: position 645,859 of record NW_027069683.1, on the reverse strand, counting down.
AAGAGTTTCTTTCCCAATGGGGGGATGCTCCTCGGCCTGTGGCCGAGGAGGCCTTATTGTTCTCCCTTTTCTTTTTTCCCCCCCCCCCCTCCTTCTTTCCTTTACTAGCTTTTCTTTTATAGTTTTTATCTTCCTACCCCCTCCTTCCATCTGTTGATCATCTAATGCATTAAATGTGAGAGTGACAGCTTACTTTGGGGTTAGTCTCTCCTCAAAATTACCTTCGTCAGGCCGAGGACAAGGTGGTCCTCAGTGTGGATTGGGAAGAAAAGGCTTTCCCTCTCCTTGGCCCTGAACAGCCTGTGCTCCTCGGCCTGGGCCTTGGGCCTGCTACATGATGGGCCGAGGCTATCAGGCCCATGGGCCCCACAGAATGTTATTAGCGGACAAAAATATAATTTAGATAATGGGTTCAAATTAGAATATTTGTTATGAAAATATTGTAATAATATAATTTATTCATATGACTCTGGCTCTTAGATGCATAAAAAAAAAGTATCATTATTTTATAGTTTGCTTGTGTTTTTAATTTTTAGAGAATGATAAAATAGTTTTGAAAATATGTTACTTTTGAGCTTTTACCTTTTTAAGACTTCATTTATATATTCCTTTCAAAAACCACTTTTAATGAAAAAATGATTTATTTTATGTTGTTTTGTGCAAGTTAGGTGAAAAAGGTTTATACTACTTGCTTGCACTGAAAATTTCCACAAATGGTGGTTGTTGTGACGGAGAAAAATGGCGGTAGTAGTGGTAGATTCAATGACGGGTCATTAATAATGGAAGCAAACAAGAGTGGTAATTGGTAATTGGTGTTTACAATGGCCAACGATTGGTGGTAGGTGGGTGACTAGGTGACATAACTAAGTAACCGGCAAAATGGGCGATAGTTAATGGTTGGAGGTTAGTGGCAAAAATGATCGAGAATCGATAGAAACAAGCAACGATGTGGCCATAGACAACAAGGGGAAAGTGTAGTCAATGATATAAAGGAGTTAAAAGGAACAAGGGTTGTGGTAATTGGTGATTGGTGTTTACAATGGCCAACGATTTGTGGTACGTGGGTGACTAGGTGACATAACTAAGTAACGGGCAAAATGGGTGATAGTTAATGGTTGGAGGTTAGTGGCAAAAATGATCGAGAATCAATAGAAACAAGCAACGATGTGGCCATAGACAACAAGGGGGAAGTGTTGTTGATGATATAAAGGAGTTAAAAGGAACAAGAGTTGTAGGGATGAAGCCAATAATTTTTCTCAAAGTGGCTCTGTTTCATTATATTTATTCTATATCTTAATTTCATTCATTTAATATCCCTTTAGTTTGGTGTTATTGAGATAAAAGATGTCGTTTCTAATCTATTTGTTTCTAGTTCTACATATATGGGAAGTTTAAAAAGAAGATCATGATGATTTTAAATCTTTTAACTAGATAATTTAATATTCTAATGCACGAAGATAATTGATTCAGTCATTGTAGTTAGACTCTATTACGAATTTCTGACCCGCACCCATTTTAATGTAATTTTTTATTGACTCAAAAAATGGTTTTAGGTGACTAGCTTTTTCATTCACACTAACCATCATAAACCATTTTGCGCCCAAATAAATACATCTTTTAGGTATTCTTTTTGTCTACGATTTGGCTCAATTTTCACATCTTTTTTTTTTCTTTGGTACCATATTGAGTAAAATAGGAAATAGAATTTTGACTAAAGTATTATGTTAATTAATAAAAATGATGAATTAATTGTTGTTATGGCAAGCTTTACTATGTTTGAAATAGTTATTGAAGTTAATGCTAAACTTGTTTATGATGGATCACCAATAGAAAATGCTGGATTAGCAGGTATTAAGGGCTTAATTCCTACACTAAGCCACATGAACTATAATAAGATATCCTAAAAACGAAAGTTACATTAATGATCTATGTAATAATTTTAAGTCCTCTGGATAATTCATGGTGCGCCTTTCTTAGAATCAAGCCTCTTATTGGTTGTGACTGTTACTTACTTACTTTCACTTCCTTATTCCCTTTGTTTCTTCCTCATCAAGCTTAAATGACACATGTTGAGTCCATAGTAAGTGTTTGTACCTTCCATTAACATGCCGCTGGAAATGTTTCAATACTTGACAAACCAAACGAGGGAACCATGAATTGTGAAAACTACTATTCCTTCGATTAGCTATATAAAGAAAAACAGGTTAAATTACAATTTATCCATTTATGGTTTAGTTGAAATTTAAGTTGTCTACCTGTGATTTAAAATTTGATACTTTATTCATATGAAGTTTGATTGAAATTTAAGTTTTTTATCTGTGATTTGAAATCCCGTGATATAAGTGTTCTACTAGATTCTTTTTTATCTTATTTGATTTTGTATTTTTATATTTTTTGTGTTTTTAGAGGAAAGAGACATAAAAGTGGAGTAAAATTACATATTTAGTGTGTGTTTAGCAAAAATCATTTTTATCAACTTATTTTACTATTCAATTTATTTTTGCTACTATTCATGGGCTCTACTACACTTTTTGGTACTATTCATAGGTCTCACTGTACTAGCTAATTTTTACATTTATCTACAGTATTTTTAGCAAAAAGTTTTCAGTTTCAACAAAATAAGTAAATCTCAAATAGACCCTTCGTGTCCATTTGGCATGATTAAGTGTGCATTTAGATACTATTTATTTTGTTGAAAATTGAAAATAATAAAAAAAATTATTGTTCATGCTTGAAAGTATTGTTCATATGCCTGATTGCACTGTTCATGTCCCATGAATAATGCAATAGGCGCTGGTTAAAAAAAAAAAAAGAAGCTAAAAACGTAAATAATCTGGATGTGGACGCGTAAACCAAACTGACCCAAATTTTGCTAACTTATTTTATTATTCAGCTTATTTTTGCTATTATTCATAGGTCTCAATACACTTTTTGAAACTAATTTTTACATTTATCTACAGTACTTTTAGCAAAAAGTTTTCAGTTTTAACAAAATAAGTGAATCTCAAATAGACCCTTCGTGTCCATTTGGCATGATTAAGTGTGCATTTAGATACTGTTTATTTTGTTGAAATTTGAAAATAATTTTAAAAAATTACTGTTCATGCTTGAAAGTATTGTTCATATGCTTGATTGTACTGTTCATATCCCATGAACAATGCAATAGGCACTGATTAAAAAAAAAAAAAAAAAAAAAGAAGCTAAAAACGTAAATAATCTGGATGTGGACGCGCAAATCAAACCAACCCAAATTTTGCCAACTTATTTTATTATTCAGCTTATTTTTACTATTATTCATGAGTCTCACTATACTTTTTGATACTATTCATAGGTCCCACTGTACTATTCCAGCTAATTTTTACTTTTATCTACAATACTTTCAGCTAAAAGTTTTCAGTTTCAGCAAAATAAGCGGATCCCAAACAGACCCTAAGTGTGCGTTTGGCTTGAAATTAAAAAGCCAGCTTATTTTACTATTCAACTTATTTTTGCTACTATTCATGGCCCATTGCACTTTTTGATACTATTTATGGGTTCCACTGTACTATTTCAGCTAATTTTTATCTTTATCTATAATACTTTCAGGGTCTGTTTGAATACAACTTATTATTACTGAAAACTGATTATTACTGAAAACACTGTAGCAAAATAATTTTTAAATGTATAAATAGTATTGTGGGACCTATTTTTAATATTTTTGTCCTGAATAAAGTGACTGTGGGTCCCATAAACAGTACCGAAACTGTGGGTCCCATAAATAGTACCGAAACCGTGCGTGAACATGTTTTTTTTTCCTACACAGTCACTTCTGTCTCCCTAAAAAATAAAAAAATTAAAAAAACCTGAAAACTCAACACGTAATTAAGTGGAATTAAGTGCTATCCAAATTGATACACAGCAAAATTAACGAATCCCAAACAAACCTTTAGCCTATTTTTAACTAATATGGGTTACAAAAATCTAACTTAACTAACCTCAGGATAAAATGTCAAATCACAGATGAACATCTTAAATTATTTCGGCCGAACCACATTTGCCAAAAATATATACATTAGTAACAGGAGCTAAAGCAGTATTTGACTATTTGTTTGGGTGCAAGTTTCATTACTGTGGATTGATATAAGGCGGTTTAGTGCAGTGTTTTCTTCTCTGCTATTTCCTAATTCCTCCTCACTCCTCACCTAACTTTATCTCTATCAACCTAATTTGTCTTCCCATACGAATCAACCTCATTTATCTTCCCATACGAAACTGACTAATTGGTAACACTTTTATCTTCTTTTGGATATTTTATCCGACAGCAATTTGAAAATTGGGCCCTCTAATCTTTCACACCCATCTTATATATTTCACGGTTTCAGTCTCACCCCCACATTGTAGTTTCTTATTTTCTTATCTCTGAGGCCAGAATTCTGGACCTTCTTTCAAGTTTCAAGTACGAGTTATTAATTAACACAAATTTTCTAAGGTTTTTAATGCATGTGTTGGAATAGTTTCTTCTAGTTTTGTTCTCTTTTTTATGGTTTGGTTTTTAATATGTTGTTCCTTTGGTATTTCAGATATCAATGGCGGACTTTTCTTCTGGTCGTCCCTTCTTCAACTGCAGGAACTGTCAAAATCCTGTCGCCCTTCGCAGTGACCTTCTTTCTAAGGATTATCTAGTAAATTATTACTCATACTTTACTCTGTGACATGTTTTGTCTTTTTATATGTTTTCTATTTTTCATCATTTCATGTGAAGTGATCTTTACAAGATCGCTATGTTCACTAATTATTGTTGTATACTCAAGTTATGTGCTATGTGTTCTTTAAACACAGCACGTAATTATTACCACTCATATTAGGAGCAGTAAGATACTTGATTGTCATGTTGGATTTCCCTATAAATCTGGTTTGGTTTTTGCAATTTATTCGGTTTATATGGTTGAGGTACAATCCTGAAAGGCCTTAAAAGTTAAAACAAATTGAGCTTTACCAATGAGCTGACTAGGATCCGAGTCAACTAATTTAAACACGTGTCACTCTGTTATTTTAGAGGACCGCATTTTTCGTATTTTCGTCAAATTAATTTTTTTTAAGCCAAATAAACCAATAAAGATGAAGTAAAGAAAAAATTTATTATTATAGTCCTGTGTGTTTCATTTGTCCTACACTTTTTTATTACTTCCTGTAGTGAAAATTGGGCCAGCAATGTATATCTCCATTTCTGTGCCATGAACATTAGTTTTGGACCTTTTGGAATAATCAATAAGTTTTAAATCCATAAAATAACACACTGCAAAGGGCTATTGGGGTTCTGACTTCTTACTCTTCCCATTGTTTTTAGTAAAATATAGTTACTAATAAAATTTTCCTATTAATTTTTGGCTCAAACTTAATTTAAAAAATTAGTCTTTGGACCTTTAAATCCTTTATATGTATGGATCAACATGAAAATTTGGTAAAGGATTGGTAAGATTTCAAGATCCAACATTTATTATTAAAATCATAATGGTATCTTCGTAATTTTAATATTTAGCTGGGATCCACTTCTTTTGGGTTTCAAATTTAATTAAGATTTTAAGATCCTATCAAGATTTCAATTCCCATGCCCATGACCTGTTGTTTCTTTCTCCTTTCATAAGAAAGAGAAATTCCAATTGAGAGAGAGATATTTGTCAAACAATTATTATTTGATTTAAGGTTTATCCATAGACAAAATTATTGTAGTTTGGATGGGGATTCACCATCTATTGACTTTTCTCAATGTCCCTTTTGGCTTTTGTCTAGTTTTTTCCAGTCAACTTTATAAATTTGGCCTTTTGATCAAACTCTGCCGACTCAAACTTGCATTTTAGGATATCCATCAACCAGTCAACAATTATGCATCAAGTTTGCTTCCACCAATTGATATTGTAATTTGAGTCCTTATCTTTTCATCTCCTTAGCTTTAGACTTTGCCATTCCTCTGGTAAGCTTTCATTTCGATGGCAGAACTCAGTGATCAACCTTTGTTCAGCTGTAGAAATTGTCAAAATCCTCTTGCACTGCGCAGTGACCTGCTTTCTAAAAATTTTTGGGTAAAGTATATGATGTTATCTTTAAATTTTCTAGTCTCAAATCTGCTACATAGTTTAGTTTAAGAATAACATACTAATTGGAAGCAGTGAATAGCTGATAGCCATACTGGTCTAGCTTTCTCCTACAAAAGAACTCAGTGATATTTTTTCTCAACCTATTATTTTTAATACTATGTAACTTATTGCAAAATGTAAGAGACTACAAAAGAAGGGAGGACTATTATCTGAAATTCTGAATTGACTGAAGATGCAAGAATAAAATATTCAGAACTGTGCTCTTCTCTAGATATGAATCTGTACAAAAATTGGCTTAGAAACTGCATGTTATTGTGCAAACCTTAATTTTATTCAAGCTGAGATTTTGGATCTGAATTAGATGCTAAATTTTTTGTTATATTTCTTCATAAGTCATATACATATGTTGTATGTGTGATTATGTGCCATAATAATATGCTTGCCCAGCTTTATTTATGTTACTTTATTCAGGGAAAATCTGGGCCAGCATATCTCTTTTCTCATGCAATGAACATCATTGTGGGGCAAAAAGAGGACAGGCAGCTAATAACTGGTCTATACACTATTGCTGACATCTATTGCTGCAACTGTGGTGAGGTACTAGGCTGGAAATATTTACGATCTTATGATGTCAGACACAAAAACAAGGAAGGGAAGTTCATAATCGAGAGAGCAAGGATCAGCAAGGAATATTAAGAATCCACTGTTATGAGCCAAATAACTGTGTACTATGCTTAGCTCCAAAACAATGAATAATAATTCCACTATGAGGAAGGTCCTTGTTTCATATGTCCCAGATTAAATACAAGCACATAGGCTTCACATGTTCATCGATCTGTTACTTTTATATGCTGTATTTAATTTCCTAGCCGGAATCTTGTTTTAAAATCTTGGAAAATGAAATCCTCATCCAAATTTATGCAGTGTGGTTCATTTTCTCTAAGGAATAAAGTAAACTTTTGTGTAGGGGAACTGGGGCTTGAAATAGAACATTGCTTCAAGTCAGAACAGTCCAAGAATGTGCCTTCACTCCCAATATTAGTAACATACTTCAAATGAGAAGCTTTAAACAAGGATCTTATGGTCCTTTATTATTATTTTTGTTGATTAGCATTTCCTTCTTATCTTCTAAGTTCCTTTTTTCTTTTTTGGGATAAATAAACTGTTTATTCAAAACAGGGAAAACCTGCAGAACAGGAACAAAAACACTAGCACCAAACTGTTAACTGACAAACAAAACAAGCAGCTCCAAACCTCCAGCTGCTAACAAAACAGTGGACTAATCCTCATACCACAGGAACAACCAGCCAGGACAAGCAATATCAACTGCTAACTACCACAGTCAACTCCATTTATAGGAATATGAGAGCCTATACAACACAAAACAAACTAGCTATCAAAACCAGATTAAGGGATTTTCCACAGGCTACAAAGAACTTGATTCTGGATACTATTCTTTATCATGGATTTTGATGCTAGTCTTCCTCTCACATCTGACATAACACCAGTTCTATATCTTTCTATTTCACTTCTAGCCTTCCAATTATGGACTCTTCCACTTCCATCCTTCCATGTGATGGCCTGCAGATTGCTGGTAATGATCTTTCTATTAAAGGAAATATGTAGAATGCATTTCAAGATGCGAATAACGCGACAAGTTCTAAGATAGAATATGGCTACAAAGGTATGGCAAATTGCATTATGAACTATAATTTTACTTTTTTTATTGGTTAACATTTTTCCAACATTGGACTGATTTGGTGTCTGCATCCAACTGCACAAGACTCACCCATTTTTACAAAGACTAGGAGAGGTTATTGGTAGACGTTACCCTCAATTTTGGAGAACAGATGTAGTGCCTAACTAGTCTGCATCTTTAATGAACATACAGATAATTTAAGAGTATGTTTTAAAAAATTCTATCCACTGTAGTAGTTCCACATGTTGATTGAAAGTTTGTGCCGGGTATGATTTTAACTTTATTGTTTGATGTCATGACTCATGATCTTTGTGAAGCTAAAAGATGGAAACCCAAATGATGCAACTAAAAATGGATCTTCAGGCCTTGATAAGAATACGCCTTGAAAACATTCTGATGGTTTACTTGGTTGATCTATTCCTGAAAGCAATAAAAAAGTGTAAGAGTGCTTGAGCTTTTAGTTGTCTTTTTAACTTGATGACGAATAAGTCTAGTGCCACATATTTTGGCACAACAAATGCCACACCTCGCCACATAGACTTATCATCACCCTTCCACTAATCACAACTTGCCATATAAACGAGTTGTGGCATTAGTTATGTCAAAATGTGTGACACTAGACTTATTCACTTGATGACATTAAGGTGGGCAGACAATTGTGACAAAATATGATGAACTCAAAAGACAGTGGTTAGGTTATTGGAATCTGCTCGTTTTGTGTCCCCCAAAATTTTTCAATATGTAAGTGTCAAGTCAATACAGCCATTGCATCGACAACTCAAAAGGAATTTCTCTTCTGCTTTTGCCCATTTGGCCTATTCCATATGTCTAGAAAGTCAATACCCCTGTAGTTTTTCTTGTAATAGAGAAAAACAAGAATTATTTGCCGGTTTATTCCAAACCTCTTTTCCCTTCGTAAATTGTAAGTTTTAACTCCCAATGTCGTAGATACTACTAATTTTAATATATCAACTTTATAAACTAAAGTGTCAACATTAAAATATAAACAAATTATATAATTAAGAAATTAATTTATTAATATGACACTGATAGGATTTATTATCATATCAATTTATAATTATTTTCATAGTAAAATTTGTACAACTTTCTTTGACATTTTTTATATATAATTAAAAAAAATGTTATTAAGACAAGCTTTATTAGTTTAATATGTACTCCTTAGGTTGGTAAAGGACTAAATTATAAATTACATTCTCTAACTTTACTTATTCTCAATTTAATCAATTTTTTTTTTCATTTTAATCTTTAACTTTAATATGTTCTTAATTTATGTGTTTAAATTCCATCCCATCTCATCATTAGTTTTAGCACTATTTGAACTTTCCAAAATGGCATCTTTTTTGGACTTGCAGTTGTAGATTGCACAAGAAGTCCACTAAAAAACAATGGCAGTTAAAAGGATTAACATAAAAATAAAAAATAAGGACACAGCCCCTATTCAATGCTTTTTTGCATTGGATATGCCATGTTGTGTACGAATCATGTCGTGTACTGTGAAAAAAAAGCACTGGACAAAAATATCACCCAAAAAAATAAAACTTAAAAACTTAAAAGAACAAAACTTTAAAACATATTTTTTTTTTGAAAGATATAAATTAATAATTTTTATTCCTAGTAAAATTTACTCGGAAAAAAATAGGAACATGCACGTGTGAAGGGCAGGTAAGCTCGCGCGTGAGCCTTGTCACCAACAATGTCCTCAGTAGAATTAAAGAATCATCTCTCTCTTTCTCTCTCTGTCTCTCTCTTTTTCTGAAGTCCACAGAATCAAAGTCTAATTCTAGAGAGCTGCCACCGTGAATCTGAGTCAGACTGGTCAGGTTAGCACAGAAAATAGAAACAAAAATAGAAAATTTATCTTTCATATCTATCTAATTTCTAATCATTTTATTTTGTATTGTATTGTATTGATTAACTTGTAATAAGTTAAGAGCAAGAATTCTAAATTTCATTCTCTAAGCAAAGAATAATAAACACTTCCCTTAAATTAATACCTGATTTCACAGCTCAGGTTCTTATCCAGTTTGCATTATCATATTCATTCGTTTCTTTAATGGGTTTCCTTTGTCCCTTCTCTTTCCATCGATTTTTTTTTTAAAGACTTCAACTTTTCAATCGGTGCTATTTAAAAAAACAACTTTTTTAATTTTTATGTAATCCAATAATTAAATTTTTTTTTTCTTGTTCTTGTTGTTTACTCTTTTATACTAATTCTGTCACTGTCAGACCTTAATATCTTATATGAAATCTTTACTCAACCTTGTAAAATCCAACTTTGGTTTAGTCTTGCACGCTAACACCGCCTTCTGTGTTCTTATCTTTCTCAGACTTTTGGGTCATCATCATTTCATCATTTGAGCTTGTTGCAGGTAAAGAAGTGTTCTTTTTTTCCTTTTTTTGCATCCATATTGGTCTCACAGAATTGTAGTCTAAATTGGGTCTCATCCACCTAAGCTTTTTTGTGTTCTTGACTCTTTTTGGGTTTCTGGGTTGGCAGGCATATAGGTCTTCGGAGCTGAAAAAATTGTGGTTAATGGCTGAATTGATAGGGCCACGATTGTACAGCTGTTGTAATTGTCGGAACCATGTTTCACTTCATGATGATATAATTTCCAAGGCTTTTCAGGTGAGTATGCTTGAAAAACCTTATTCCAATGTTTTCTTTTTGGTTATAATATTATTCTTGGTTTTAAAATGAGTGTAGAAGATTGTTCTTGAAATTTATGAGGAACCCATGAATGGAAAACTCAAAATTTGCATATAACAACTCTTGATTTACCAAAAAAGGGAAAAATAAATATAAAACGCTTGGATTAAGGAACAAATCATAAAGGAAGAAAGGATCTATATTGAATTTAGACCCCAACAAAAAGAGCAAAGAGAGAGAATTGAACTCAGAACTTCTTTTCCTTTTTTGGGTAAATTGGTTTAATTTACACTATGATAGTTTTTCAGCTTTACTACAAAGTACACTCTGGAAATAGGAGCAGCTCAGTACTTCACCAACCAAAACAAGAGCAATTGGAACACTGCAATTTTAACCATGTTTATAATAAACTATAGCACAACAAAGTAGCCATATACCCAAAAATTCCTAGGGGTAACAATTATCACCCTGTAAGAGCCTTCCTTTGTAATGCCATTATGCCAATCCCCTTCATACTAACTCTGATGTGGGCAAGGCTTGTGTCCTGTTTCACACAACCAGATCAAGCCTTCTGTCTAGTGCTTCTAGTTCCCTCCAATAGCATGTTACTCTTATCATTTCATAAAAATGAATTCTGGATTTTTTTTGGCTGATTTATGTTTGGTGTTATCAGTGCCATTTTCATATCCTGTATCAAAACTCCAATCAATGTTTCTATTTTTGTTCTTGATTGTTTGTGTTAATGTTGACTATGGTAAAAGTTTTGGGCTTATTTTTGGTCCGACATTATTTTCCATAATTTTGTTATTAGGGAAGAAATGGCCGGCTTTTTTGTTCTCCCATGCAATGAACATTGTGATAGGGCCAAAAGAAGATAGGCATCTCATGACTGGTCTCCACACTGTAGCTGATATCTATTGTGCTGATNATTCCTAGGGGTAACAATTATCACCCTTTAAGAGCCTTCCTTTGTAATGCCATTATGCCAATCCCCTTCATACTAACTCTGATGTGGGCAAGGCTTGTGTCCTGTTTCACACAACCAGATCAAGCCTTCTGTCTAGTGCTTCTAGTTCCCTCCAATAGCATGTTACTCTTATCATTTCATAAAAATGAATTCTGGATTTTTTTTGGCTGATTTATGTTTGGTGTTATCAGTGCCATTTTCATATCCTGTATCAAAACTCCAATCAATGTTTCTATTTTTGTTCTTGATTGTTTGTGTTAATGTTGACTATGGTAATAAGTTTTGGGCTTATTTTTGGTCCGACATTATTTTCCATAATTTTGTTATTAGGGAAGAAATGGCCGTGCTTTTTTGTTCTCCCATGCAATGAACATTGTGATAGGGCCAAAAGAAGATAGGCATCTCATGACTGGTCTCCACACTGTAGCTGATATCTATTGTGCTGATTGCCATGAGGTGTTGGGTTGGAAGTATGAACGAGCTTATGAGGCAACACAGAAGTACAAGGAAGGAAAGTTCATATTGGAGAAGTCGAAGATTGTTAAGGAGAACTGGTAGCATTTTGTTAGGGGGTCCTCATCCCCTTCCTTCCAGCACTGATGTTTACTTTCTAGCAGTACATGAATTTCATCTTGTACAGGGAGCGCTCACCCATTTGCAAATGTCATTGTTTCTCATTGTTCATTCGTGCGATGTGCTTATCTCTGGAATTTGTGATCTGAGTATTCAAATTCTGTGTTAATAAAATCACGGTATTGTTCAAGTGTGCAGTTTTTTTCTATCTGATATGGATTTTTAGATATAAAACTCTAGCCGGTTCTGTTTAGTTGTTTAAAAGGCCAGAAAGAAGAAAATTTGGTGTCTTACAAAGTCTTTGGGGTTAATTTTAGTACTTAAAAAGTCTGTCTATTCAAATAAGCAAAGTAATGCAGTAACTCACATTGATTTGGAAGGCTTGTAACAGCAAAAAAAATTAGATCTGACAATTTGCTATGGTTGAAAGCATGTTCTAGTGGAGTTGCTTTTCAGGTTTTTATTTCTGTGGTATCTCTTTTCAGCTAATGTTTGGTAATGTGAACAGAATATGCAACTTTGATTGCATATATACCCTAACTGCAGATACTATCTGCACGCAAAGCATGCTTGACATGTCTTTCTTTCCATCACCAGGGCCATTTTCACAAAGAGCAATGGTTATTACACAGTGTACACACATGCTTTTAAAAAAAAAACTAAAATCTTGACTTGAAACAATTAAAAGCAAAGCGTGTGTGTACATTGTGTGTGTGTAAAATCACTTCCCTTTTCACAAATAAAGAAACAGCATGTTTGAAATATGATATACAAATTTATTACTATTTCTTGTGTGTTTTATCAACTTCACACTTTAATTATTTCATTGAAACTGGCATCCAGCTTGCTTTGTGCATCAATGGATAAAGAGATTGAAACTTTAATAAATGAAGGAGCTTAATATATATATATATGAGTTGGGCTCAAGTTACACTTGGTGTAACTTTAAGTAATATTACACTACCCAATAACTTATTAAAGAATTCATATTTTGAAAATTCTACCATTGAATTACATGTTTTATATGTTTTTAACATTCTTGCCAATTTTCATGTCAATTGGATATTATTTACTATTCGATCAATACACTCATCTTTTATACATTATTTTAACTAAAAAAGTTTGAATTTAAATAATTGATTAATGACATAGCTATTAATTTTTTATCACTATGAAAATTTGCAAGTATGGAAAATAAACGAAGATAATATAATTTAAAGGTGGATTTGTCAAAATTTGCATCCAATTAAAAAATATTGAGTATTGTAATATTACTTAGAGTTATATTAGGTATAACTTAAACACAACCCTATATATATATATATATATAGACACATAAATTTATGAACCACCAAAAAAAAAAAACTATGATGAGTATATTTTTAACTTAATCATGCAATTTTCTTCTTCTTATTTTTAAATTATTTATAAAAAAAATAAAATAAAAAATAAATAAAACTGAAAAGTTAGGAGAACAAGCTGCAAGAAAAGGTCAGAGAACAAGTTGCATGAGTTGTTTATTCTTCATTTGGCTGGTAAGAAAAGAAGCACCTAAAAAGGGCAGGGAAGAAAAGAAAATAAATTAACAATCTGACTCTAAAGATTCTCTACCACAACCATCTCAAAAACAAAATTTAGAAAATAACAAATAAATAACTCACACAAACACACACACACAGTGGTTTGTTTTCCTTGGCCCATTCTGAAATTATTGACTTGTAATGATTTTTTTTTTTTTTCTTTTTTAAGTAAAGATTAGTACTGAATTTAAAAACTTGTGGGCATGTACTAGGAAGAATTATGCTGGTCCATTATCATTTTCTAATGTCAATAAAGGACCCCTTCCTTGATATGCCTCCTATCTTTTTTATTCTAGGAATCTCCTCCTAAACGGCGATTGAGGTCGTCCAAGTCCTTAGGGAATTTTTTTTTTTTAATGAATATATTTATTCAATTTTTTGTTAAAGCAAATAAATTATTTATTCACAAGCTTGATTAATTTGTTCATTTTTCATATATAATAAAACCACGAATAATTTTTTTTTTGGGCCCATTCACAATTCTACGCTAATAATTAATAATTAAATTATACTTGAATATAAATTCAAGTTAATTAAATAAAATGGTTTTTGTTTATAATAATTTTATTCATCGATCTTGTAGAGAACGTTTTTGTAGCCCAAAAGATATGGGTTCCCCTAGGCCCAACGAACTCAGAACAATGAATTTATAGAGAGTGAGTTGAAGGTTTAGGCGCTCACCGGTCTCCATGAAGCATCAACTACTTTACTTTTATTGAAAAATACTAAGACCCGTTTTACAACTGGGGGATGCTCCTCGGCCATGGCCGAGGAGGTTTTTCTTCCCATGCTCTCCAAAAACCCCCCCTCATTACACTTTGCTCCCCTTTCTTATGTATCCCTCTCTTCCTCCTCCTGTTGATCATCTATTGGCCTCTCTTCTGACCGTCTATCCCATCAGAGGTCATATCCGTGCTCAGGTGGCTCACCCTGGTCGATGTTGCCCTGTCAAGGGGTTACATCCCCATTAATGCGGCCAGAAGGGTTAGGTGAGCGTATTTAATGCCGAGGTGACAGTTCGCCCAGGGCTTGCCCCTTCTCCGTACTTCTGTTATCAACGCATGGCACTGAACCCTCTCCTCCTCGAATATTCCAGGAGTCCTTTGGTAGGGTGGTCCTCGTGTTTTTCCGAAGTTTCGGACGCCCGAGGACAGGGTCATCCTCGGACCCATCATGCATCCTCGGCGTGGGCCATTTAGGCCTAACTTGGAGTGGGTCAAGGCTACCCGATTTTCTGGCCCCACAGATCTTATATAATTAAAAATTATATATACTTCTTATTATAAATTTGACTCTCTATATATTCTAAAAAAAAAAATTGACTATCTATATTATTAATAAACTACGAATAATAGTTTTATACTTTTTTCTAAGGAAAAAATATATATAATAATTTGATACCTTATTGTGTAATCATATCTATAGATAATATGCAAACAAATTAAGTCATAATCCTCTTAAATTATATGTCAAGTGATAATTATCTTATTGTGTAATAAATATATATATATATATAATTAGACCAAGACGCTAGTCAATTTTTTGTATGAGTAAGGATAAAATCTCAGATCTCTTATTCAATCATCAGAGACTTCATTAGTTGAGTTAACTGCAACTTATGGCTAGTGCTATATTTGATTGGAGTGAAAAGGCGAAAGATAGAACAAGGGGATAAAAAATATGCATTTTTCATCATTTGGTTAAGGAGAGAAAATGGAGCAAAAGGAAAATGGGTGGGTGATTTTTCCCCTTGGAAATAATCTCCCCAAAATAGAAGAAATTATTAGGTCCGCTAGGAGGACTACTGAAGTGGTCCTCCTAAATCCCAACGAATGAAATAATGTCACTTATGCAAATGTGTGAGTCAGATTCTTAATCAACACTACAATTAAAAATATAAAACCACTAAGTGATGTCACATTTGCATAAACAACCGTGTTTTATTAGTTTTATTTTTTAAAAAGTTTCAACTTATGACATCATTTTTTATAATAGTTTTTTATCATCAGACTAAGACACCAATCAGTTTTTGGTGTAAACGAGGATTAAACCCCAAATTTTTTATTCAACCATAACTAACTTTACTAGTTGAGCTAACTGGAATCTACCAGAATTTCATTAGTTAGAATGACTAAAATAACCACTTCAACAATCCTTCCAACAGACCTAATAATTTCTTTAGAAGAGAAAAAAGAGGGAAAAAGTGGATGTGAGGATAAAAAGACATTACTATAAATATAAGGGTGTGGATTCAGTCCAGTGCCTCTAATGCACTGGACCCATTATGATCATAACACGTGTCCGAAAATGGACACATGTCATGATCGCAACAAGTTCAATGTCACAAGACACTAGACAAAAGCCATCCCCTAAATATAATAAGAATATAACAATAATTTAATTTCTATCATTCTATTTTCCCATCCCTACTAGGCTTCTATTAAACACTTATAACATCCTCGTCACTTCAAAACATCAAACTCATCACTTTAATTTTAGTAGTTTTCAACAGCGAAAGAATACGCTGTCGTTTTAACTCGTTAAAACACAAATAGCTACGTTGCAACAAACCACAACAGGAAAGAAAAAAAAGTCATTAAACAAACAGCAGCGAAAGCGAGAGAGAGAGAGAGAGAGAGAGAGAGAGAGAGAGAAATGTACTTGAAGAAGGCGCTGTGGGCTGAGGGACTATCATCTCCGAAACCATCGGCGGAATCAGAATCACAACCCCCACAGCAGCAGCAGCAGCAGCAACCGCCGCCGGAGACAGCGGTGCAGGAGCTAGTCAACTCGCTGAACCGGCAGCGGCTCTACCGCGAAGTCACTCTCGCTCTCAAAACCGGCCTCCGCGACGCCCGCGCCGAGTTCTCCTTCCTTCGCCTCCGCGGCCTCCGCAACCTCCTCAAGTTCCTCCGATCCGTCGCCGAGTCCGACTCCACCGTCCTCCTCTTCTGCCAGACTCAGTCCATCCCTGAACTCCAAGGTTATAACAACGACGTCGTCTTCTTCTTCAATTTCACCTTTAATAAAAAAAAAAAAAAAAAAAAAAAAAAAAACCAGTGGTTAAAGCTGTGTTTGAGCACTCGTTGAAAGAAAGGGAACAAGAGGAAGTGGAGAGTATAGATCATATATGTGTAGGTGTAGAGGCTTTGAAGATTACGAGTCCCTCTACTGACGCTGAGGTGGCACTCGCGCTTCGAGTTTTGGAAGGTTGTTGTTTGCTTCATAGAGAGAGCACTGCTTTGGCCCATCAACATAACGCTATTCAGGTCTCTATCTTTCTATATATTCATCTTAATTATTCATGATTTGTTTCATTCCCAGTTTTTAATTAATACCCATTAAATGTTAAATTAAAAATAATAATAATAAATCTAATCTTTATGCTCCTATTATAGCTTATTCAAAATAAAAAAAAATTGAATGCTTTATAGTGAAATCCAAGATTTGGATTTGGGGTGTCTCCACTTTTACAATATTTTTGAAAACGGTTGATTTGACAAATTCTTACTAGTTCTTCTTACTAGTTCTCATCTGGGTCGACTGCCACTCATAACATCAGCAGATTGTAAAAAAGTTGGTGGCTTTAGCGTTTTCCTAATTTTTGTGGTATAATGGAGTTACTGTTCAATGTTCAACCAATGTGACAATGTTACTGTTATTATCACTGTCATGTGTAAGAGTGACTCTGTTACTTGTAGAGGTTATATGTTTAATTTTCTTGTGTCTGTAAACTTTATCTTTGACTATTGAACGCTCTTTTCTTCAATGTATTTTCTTGGGGAAACCCAGCATTCCTCTTGCGCCTTTCTGTTTAACCAATGAAATTTGAAATTTGTATTGATTCCTATAATGATGAGATGGTTGGTGAGATCGTGGTTTCAAGACCCATTAATGCGTGTGTAACTTAAAAAAGAAAGGTTGTACTTAATGCACAGAGCTCCCACTTTTGCGGGATTTGGGAGAGGTCATGATAGGCAGCCGTACCCCCAATTTTGTTTGGAGAGGCAGATTCCTGTACATGTAACTTACCAATTTAAAAAAAAAATATATATATATATATATGGGGTCATAACAGTCAATTTTTTTTGGTTTTGTTCTTGGCTGTTGATTATTTGCCAATGGTGATGGGAGTTAGAGTTTGCAGTATATAAATGTGTGAATTCTTTTATAATTTTTTTTTATAATTGTCAGAATTCTTAATACCAAACTTAGATCTAATTTTCTATTATGCAGGTGTTAATGAACATATTATCAACTCGTGGAGTACTTGAGCAAGGTGCATGCTTAGATGCTTTAGTCTCAATAATGTTGGACTCATCAGCCAATCAAATGGTATTTCACTATTTTGACTCTTATTTTACTGTTCATTTGTTATGGATTAGAATTTTTGTTTTGGCCAAATAATGATATGTCTTCTTGTAGCTGGCTTCTGATGATAATTAATTGTACCTTCTTTTGATGGTTTTGTTTCAGTTGATCAAAGTTTAATCCTTATTTTGTTGTTTCTTCTACCTATTGCTGTATGGCCTTAATATTTGTTCAAGTATGCTCAAGAGAGAAGATGAGTTTCTAGAGTGAGGCTCATTATATTTAGTAAATCAAGGTCACCTTACCAGCCATACAATGGCCTTAATATTTGTTCAACATGTGTTGTGTACTTTGTTCCTTATTTTCTAGGAATTTGAGGCATGTAATGGTATCGAGGAAGTTGCAGAGCTCATAAGAGACAAACAAGTGGATGAAAATCTCAGGTAATTTCTTTTGTCCTGCTTCACTTTAATGCTTGTAAGCACCTATACTATGCAATGTGATGGTTCCTCTTTGATGGCAAAATCAAATTGCTTTTACTTTCAATATAAACCATGTTCTATATTTCTAATTTGAAACATATGGTAACAACTTATTAGCTGGCCCTGCTGGTTTGCAATATTCTATGGAAAAATTTCAAATAAGTATGTTAAATTTTCTTTACTTCAACTTGAAGTTTTCTCTAATGCTAGCTTCCATGCCCCCTTTTTCTTTTATCTTCTCACAGTGTTTGGGTGAATGTATCTTCCTTATCCTTTTTTTTTCACCTTAAAAGAGTGATCAATAATTTTAATCTTTGGAATTGGCACTTTTGTAACCATTTTTTGTTCTGGTTTCCTTTTCAAATGATTGTGTTTTTATATGGTTAAATTTGTAGTCTTGTAAGCAAGTTGAGAAGAGACCAATTTATAGTGACCAGCTGTGTCTCTAATTGAGTGTTAGGGAGACAGAATTTTCTTGAGAATGCAAAATGAATCTGACAGTAGAGCTGTCAGGGAGACGTAGAATTGGGCAACATCGGACATTTGCCCAAAAAAAAGTTCCAACGATGTGCAAATTTCTTTGGAATTACACTAGCGTAACCTTTGAAGTCCTGTACAGACAGTAACCTTTGCATGCTTGCAGTATTTACTGCCTTTTCCTAGACTACCCTTTTTGTTTTCTTTTTGTTGTGAGGTTAAGCCATTTCAACTTGACTCTTCGCCTAAACATAGTATTGATCTAAAAAAGAAATTCTTGTCTTTTTTCCTTTGTCCATACCTTGGTTCATTTGATTAGGTAAGCTGTGTTGGAGGGAACTCTCATCATTAAGTCCTATGAATGTGCCTATTATTGACATGTGGGTAGTAGTTGATATACAGCTCATTAATTCTTCACTATCTCTCTCTTTTTTTAACCCCCTTGTCTGTTTTATTTCTTACCAATTCAATACACAGTGATAAGAAATTTCTTTTTCCTCTGATTAGGTTGAAATGTGGTGAGTTCTTGTTGCTACTCATAGGGCATGTAAATGGGAGAGAAAGGCCTCCGTTGGCAGCCATACATGAAGATATAAGGCGACTTCTAGGAGAGAAATCTGCTTCCTTGATATGGGCAGCCAGTCAATTTGGCTCAACACTTGATCCCAAGGAAAGACTGACTGCTTTACATATCCAAGCTCGCAGGGTGCTTGAGTCACTGGACCTGTACTGAATCTTAGCTTATGAATATTGCTTTAGATAATGCCGTTACTCTCAGTGGCATTTCCAAAAAATAGAAAATCCACCATTATTAGCCAGTTCTCTTTTTCCTCCCAAGCTGCAACTTGTTTTATTATTGGGTTAAAGGCATCAAGGAAGAATATTTCAGAAAGTTATGTTTAGATATTTATATTTTGTATGATACAACATAGAGCACCAAATCTTACTTTATTTTGCTGCACTTAGACAGAAATTGTAAACCCTCCTTTCATGTGAATAATCAAATTATTTAAAGTAGAGTATATTTCCTCTGCTCGCTTGTGTGATTTGTCACTTGCAAGAAACACATGAATCTCATCTCTATCTTCAATCCAACTGCATCCTGGGCTCTTTTGCATTCTTCTATCATTCATAATCTGTCTTGTTTTAGCTAGGTCATCCCATCTCCCTGCATGAGCATATAAGTTTGCTAATAGAATATAGTTTGCAGTATTATGTGGTTCCAACTCTATGAGCTGTTCTGCTGCAATTTCTCCTAATGCAACATTGCCGTGAACTACACATCCTCCAAGCAAAGCACTCCACATCACCAAATCAGGTTCCATGGGAATTTTCTTTAAAAGTTCATAAGCATCATTAAGCTGGCCTGCACGACTTAAGAGATCAACCATACATGTGTAGTGTTTCAATGTGGGTTCCACATTGTAATATCCCATCAGATCAAAGAATTCATGACCTGATTCAACTGATCCGGCATGGACACAGGAAGAAAGAACTGATAGGAAAGTCACATTGTCTGGTCTAAAACCATCTTCCAGCATTTTACGAAACAATGCAATTCCCTCCTGCCCATGTCCATGCATGGCATATGCAGTAAGCATGGCATTGTGGGAAACCAAATTAGGTTTCTTGATCCTGTTATAAGCCAGCTTCGCATTCTTTATACTTCCACATTTTGCATGCATGTCCAAAAGTGCTGCTCCAATGTGGATGTCCGAGTCATAATCCAATCTGATTGAATGTGCATGAACCTGCTTACCCCGCTCAATTGTAGCCAACCTTGCGCACGCCGGTAAAATGATTCCAACTGTGTATATATCAGGCCTCAAATTTGAATTCTGCATTTCAGTGAACAATTTCATGGCTGAATCATAATGTTCATTTTCCACACAGCCGGCAATAACACCGTTCCATGTATATACATTTGGGTCAAAACCATCTCCTTTCATTTTTTGAATAAGATCATGAACGTGTTCTTTCTCATTACAGTATGCATAGCCTGAGATTAAGGCGTTCCAAGTTGGTGTGTCCCTTTCACTTACTGCATCAAAAGCCACCTGAGCTGCCGCTAAATTGTAGCATTTACAGTACATTTCTACCAAAGCTCCACCCACAAAGGTGTTAGATTGCAGACCTCTAACAATGGCCTGAGAATGTATTTCCTTCCCTTCTCTTAAAGAAGCCATATCGGCACAAGCACTAAGAATGCTTCCTAGAGTGAAGGAATCAGGTTCAAACCCTTCCATCAGTAAATTTCGAAACATGCTCAAAGCTTCATCGTACATGAAGCTATCTGCATACCCTGAAATCATCGAGTTCCATGAAATTATATCCTTCGCATTGCCAGCTAGCTTCATCTGATCAAACAGCTCCTTGGCCTTGGAGATATCACCATTCTCACAATACCCAACAATCATTGTATTATATGACACAACATTTTTCATTGAAAACTTAGAAAATAACTTGAAAGCAGTCCCCATATCAGCACACCTCCTATACACATCAACTAACCCATTCACGACAAAAGGGTTAGACATAAACCCATGTCTTATTATATAGCCATGGAGTTCTTTGCCAAGACTTAGCTTTTCTAGTCTAGCACAAGCAGGAAGAACACTTGCCAGGGTTCGCGCATTTGGTTCAATTCCAGCTGCTTGCATTTGGTAAAGCAGTTCAATGGCTTCTTCATCATAACCATTCTGCGAAAACCCCCCAATGACTGCACTCCAAGAAACAAGATTGGGCATCGAATCCTCCAAAGACATTCTTTCCAAGAACTCCAATGCCTCATAAACCATCCCATTGGCAGCACAAGCCGTGACAACAGAATTCCATGAAACACGGTCCTTCTTGGGCATCGTTGCTAAAACCTTCTTGGCATCATCTAAGCTTTTACATTTGCCATACATATCTATCAGAGCATTACCCACATAAATATTTGAAGCAAACTGATACTTCACCACAATCCCATGTAACTGTCTTCCCAAGCCTACCATGCCAAGACCACTACAAATCTTAAAGACCACCGGAAACACGAAAAACTCCAAGCCAATATCTTCAAATTGTAATTCTTGATAAAGCAAAAAAGCTTCCTCAAAGAATCCGTTATCCACATACACACTGAGAATGGCATTCCAAGAATACAAGTTTCTCAGCGGCATTGTGTCAAACAACAAATACGCAAATTCCAAACACCCACACCTTCCATACATTTGGAGCAACTTGGTTTCTACAAACTCATGCCCATGAAACCCAGCTTTAAGTGAGTGGGCATGTATCTGTTTTCCTAAACTTGGGCATTTACAAGATTCGAGAATTGAAGCATACGTGTTTGAACCCACTGGTTTATCAAGCATGGAGAGGTGGTGGGTGTGCAAGGGTTGGTGGGTTAGTTTAGGCCGCTGAAAGGAGAGGCTAGTGGTTTTGTTAGGCCCGTTGGAACCAAGTGGCTGTAGTGGTAATGGTGGTAGGTGAATGATGGGTTCCAATGATTGGGTCGGCATTTTGGCTTTGGCTGTGGTTGTGAAGTGAAAAGAGAGAGAGAGATGGTAGTGGGCAACTGAGTCTGAAGCGATAGTGATGTGCCTCCGCTTCTTACTGTTCCCAGTTAAGTCTGTTACCACATATTTGTGGATAGACCTAGCAAATAGGTCGGGTTAATCAGGTTATATAAAACCAAATTGAATGGGGAAAAAGACGTGGCCGACTACCACTCTATTTAAAATTGAAATGGTATGGCGGTTTGTACACTTGATAATAAAATCCTAATCATGAAATGGATATATTGAAAAGACAAAAAGACTTGAAATAGAGAAGAGTCTATTTCAACTCGAATGGTATATATATCCCGTCCACAATTTTATTATTACTATTTTTTTTTAAAATCAACGTTTTGTTCATTTGTTTGGTTGTAAAAGCATTCCACCTAACCTTAAAAAAAAAAAACACACACTATTCTCTCCTTACTTCGCCGCCGAAATTTTTAAAGGTTTTGATTTGTTTCTTATTTTATTGTTTTTACATTTTTTTACATCATGTGTAAAATATAAATATATGATATTGTGGGTGTAAGTGTCATATAGAACTGTGGACATTTCTTGAAACATGTGAAACAAAAATTAGCAATTTTAAAAGAGGTAGTATTATATTTATCCGATATATGATAGACTCTCTTATTTGTAAGACTATCTCACACAGTCAAAAAAGAGAGGAAAGAATAGAACATGTACCTTGCATTCACTACTTTTAGATCATACTTTCTTCCTTGTTTTAATCTTTGCACGTTTCTCTCACACTTCATTATTTAATTCTCAACTTACTAATCATCATAGCAGATAGCACTCAAGTTCATTGACCAACTATTTCAATATTTCCGGCCTTGATAACTTGTTCAAACAATCTGTAGTTTTAATTTTCAGGCCTCTGATGACTTCTATTTCATTGATCTGGTGATTAGTTTTCAAGCCTTTGGTGACTTGTTTAGTAACTCGGATGAATTGTATTTGAGGGCTTTTGATGACTTGTTCATGTCGCTCTGCTGTTTCAATTTTAATGCCTTGGTAACTTGTGTAGCTGTGAATCTGTGACACTGAATCAGATTCCGATGCTTTTGATGAATTTCCATTTAGTCCTGCTAATCAAAATTTTAAGGTTTTGATGAATATATCTTCCTGTTTAACTTGACGAATGCACCATTCCATATATGCTGAATGCATTAGTTTGATTACAAGAAACTTTAATCGTAAATTACCTTATCTCATGTTTGGATGTACTTATTATCATCAATTTATTTTGCTTAATTGATTATCATATAAAAATACGGTCGTGCCTTTAAAAGTTGTTGAGAAATATAGACCTCTGGGAGCATCTACATTGTTAAAGCTAAAAATTTTAGTATTTAACACTTTAAAAAACTATTTATCTATTTTAACACACAATTTCACAACACATTCTACATCAATTCTCTTAATTTTTCCATCAGTCAAACATTATTTATTTTTTTATTTATCTTTTTTCTCTCTTCCTCTCTACTACAAAACCCAACAAAAGGCATAATATATCTATATATATATATATATATATATTATCCCCTCTTACTGCATTGAACTGCTAGTTTTGGCAATTATTGATTAACGAACCAATTATGATTTGTACGTTTAGATTTGGTTAATCATGCCACATAAGAACATTCATAGCAAAGTTGCTAAAAAATATAGTTTTTAGTAACTCAAAACACTACTTTATTTATTTTAACACCCGACTTTATAATACACCCAACATCAAAAATTTTATTTTAGCATCCTTGATGTAGCTTGCTTTTTTGTATTTTGGTTGCTAAAATAGGTTTTAAGTCATTTTAGCATATTTAGTGTGAGTGCTCTAACAATTTTGCCACACAAATAAAGTGCTAAAAATAAATAACACGACAATATAGTTGCAAAGTGAAAACCGTAATGGAAACATATACACTAATAGAATTGAAGCTTTTACAATAAAATTAACCAAATTTTAATGTTACCTCAAGTACTGACTTGGTACTAAACCCTAGGCCTACAAACGCTACTCTCTCCCAACTCCTTTTAATTATTTATAATTGGTCCTTTTATAGTCTAGCAAGTAGAGCTCAAAATTCTAGAGATTGGACGACTTAATGGGTTTGATTGAGAATTAGGATTTACAATTCTCGATCTGTTGAATAGCTACGTTATTCTAGGAATGAGTCTTGAACTTGAAATGAAATTTAAAAAATCACAAGACTTAACTTTTTGTTTATGGTTTGCCAACCTACGTATTATGAACCTAACAAAAGAGAAACTTTAAAAATTTGTACCTCAAAATATATTTTTTTTTAATTAAAAAAAAGGCAAATGGTAAAGGAAGTCCATTCTGCAAAGTGTAGATTACCCATAAGAACATGGGTAATTGATTCCTTGAACTTTCCAAATTCCAATCCTTGTTTCAAAAGGTAACTAAGAGAAGATAAAGGATCCCATGACCTCAAAACCTAAGGAAGAAAAGAAAAAGAAAAGCAATAGTGAACTATAAGGCAGTGGGTTGGTAGCATGCTTTTAAAGCCTATTATTGCTA
Organism: Quercus suber; assembly: GCF_002906115.3. NCBI lineage: Eukaryota > Viridiplantae > Streptophyta > Magnoliopsida > Fagales > Fagaceae > Quercus > Quercus suber. The sequence goes on along the minus strand of NW_027069683.1, from coordinate 620,941 downwards.
GATCTTTAACATATTTGGTGACAAAAAAAAAAGTGTCTTTTGAATTGGTGATCGAAACTTCCCCTATAAAAACTATGAAACTTGTTGAGCTAAAATGCTATGCATAATGCAAGGGAGCGACTTTAGAACATTGGTAGATGGATTATTAGGATAGAGCTAGTCACGTAAAGGTGGCCATGATTTCGATTTCCTCGAACAATACGGTGCTTTAAATGAATCATGCACAATTGGTCATGGCAGCTTTGAGTTTTAAACTTTTAATCACAGAAAGCAAAACTCCGAAAGTTGTTAAGGCACAAATGCTTAACCCCAATAATTCAATGTACATCTTTTTGTTCCTACAAAATGATCATCATGCTACACGTATTACTTTGATTATTAGAAAGAATCTTGTCCATTGTTGATGACATAATTATAGCACGATGCTCCCTTTTATTACTTTCATTAATAAAAGTTAAAAGAGTTTCTTCTATTTTCTGTGCATTTTGGATTCAAGGGTTTTAGCACTCAAGTGCAATCGTTGAAATAGACGGATTTGGATTTGGTGCAATACCTAAGGTGCACCTGTTAATAATCCAAAATAGACGGATTTGGATTTGGATTCAAGGGTTTTAGCACTCAAGTGCAATCGTTGAAATAGACAGATTTGGATTTGATACTGTGGGGACATTTTTGCCTCAAGACCAAGTGTTGCACTTTGTAATCTTTTTAGGCTTCAAGTCCCACATTGGAAAGAAAGCCTTCCTCTTGATGCCATATAAGGGATGACCAATGGTGATAGAGTACTACTAGCTTGGTTAATACCTAAGGTGCAATACCTAAGGTGCACCTAATCATAATCCAAAATAGACGTATTTCATTTCTTGTGGCTATCATGCTGCGTCAATGAGATACACCATTTTTGTAAGTATCATGTTGTGTCAATAAGAGACTTCATTGATTGGAGGAAAAGAAAATGTAGGAACTAGGATGTAATTTGTATTATTGATTTGCAAAATACCCACGAATTTTCCCACAGCTCAAGTATCACCAATTAAATGCAGCAATAGAACATATTGTCGAGCTCTTACTAGTGGCTTAGCTAGACATTTTTATTCTAGGTGCACTATGAGCTTGGGAATAAAAATCATGTTTTATTCTGTACTTCATTTTATGTTCCATCAAGCACAGTATCAGTGTGTCACATATTTCTTTTTTCTCCCTTTATAAAGCCAAAGTTTAATCATAAAAAATTAGATACATGGCGTACTGTATTTGGTAGTGTAAAAGATTATTTTATTTGTTTGTGCACATATTTCTTTTATTTTTGCTCCCTTATAAAGCCAAAGTTTAGTTGAAAAAAAGTTAGATACATGACATATTGTAGTTTATGGAGGATAACATGAGTACTAGGTATCAAACATAAGTTTTTATCCATTTGTGCACATATTTCTTGTCTGCTCTATAGCAATTCTAGCTAATAACATGCTTATGGTAAAGAAAGAATGGTCAACTACATGCAGAACACACAATTTTGATCCAGTGATTATATATGACATTATTGTAGCCTGTATTTGAATTTGCTACGTTTGAATTCTGGTAGACCTAATTAAATGGAATTTCGAGAAATTAAACGTAAAGCTTAAATGCGATTGTGAAAGGTGACGGCTAGAAAAAATTATTGTCACATGGTTTTATGATATCGGCTAAGAAGTCGTACAACATGAACATAGGTGAGTTGAAAAAAAATATATAGTCTGATTAGCTTCTTTAGGACTACAATTCCTACCGTTGAAATTCAAATTTAACAAAAGCTATCCCTACTTCTAGCCTTGCTTAATGGTTCGACCAAAATATATTGGGTAATGATGGGAAATTAATTTTGCATTGAAAATTATGTGCATGAAAATACTTAGAAATTATACAGTTATCATAGTGAACTATGTCACTTGTTCATTATTTCACTAAAAAACTCTAATTTGGTTAATATTGCTGAGTCAGCTTATGATTAAAAAAAATTAAATAGAAATTGATTCGGCAATTTTAAACAGATGCAAATCTTTTTATGGAATGGTGGTCTACCATGAGAACCGTATAATTTCTCGAAAATGCTGAAAGTACTATAACTTTTATTGTATAAAACTTACAAACTAATGTGACAATGAATATGATTGATGGGTTTCAATTACCAAATAAATATTTGAATCACTTTTTATGATTATTAACACATCAATTTGTAAGTTTAATATAGTAAAATTTGCAATACCTGCCGCCTAGTACACTACTAGTAAACTACTATTTGGCCAGCACATATTTAGACAAAGTTATTCCCCATGAACCCTAATTGTCGCCGACACGAGGGGCTGAAGTTTAGTGAGAGTCTTAAATATTTCCACCCATCTCATTGACAAAAATGAGGGAGCAAAAGAAAAAATATTCAAAGAGAGATTAATGGAGTAGATACCCATGTTTGGCAAAGAAAAGGACCTCCATGATAAGGTGCTGACCCCCATTGCAATCCAACCACACTTTAATAAAAACCCTAGTGCTAAACACCCTAGACAACAAATAATGGAAATCAATGAATTGTTCTCTTGCTCTCATTATATACTATACTATATACTATATATTATATACTACTACTACTACTACTATATATTAATAAATGGAGGGTCAATATATCTGGAGGATTTTCGGAGTGGAGGAGATTATTCCACACTCCACAGCACGCTTACCTAGGAGAATGTTTGTGGGTCCCACACCATAGCCAAACAGTGTGAGTTACAGTCAAGCTAAATATAAATATATATTAAAGAAGGGAAAAAAAAATAGAATATAGGACATGGAGAATAATAATGATGACGATTCAGGAAAATGGAGCACAATGTGATGAATGAGGCTGAACTATGAGTGACTTTAAAAGAATAAAATAATTTAGGTAAGGTTTTGGTGGAGACTGTTGAAACTTTAAACTGGTTTTGAGCTAAGGTAATAGGTTTTTTTTTTGGGGGTGAAAGACTCTGACTACTATACACACTGTGAATTAAGCTGGATCTAGCTCTGTTTAAAAAGTGGTACGGCACTTTTATTATTAGTATTTTTTTTTTTCTTATGATTCCCACTTTTTGGTGATTAAAGTGGGTATGGCATGTGCAGAAATGGTTCATGGGGTCATACCTAGTAGTTCTGGTATTTCTTTGATCAGATCCTATTTGCTTCATGAAAGTGCTTTAATGGGGTTGAAGAATCTCTACGACCCAGATAGTGTTGATAAAGGACCTGACACTTCTGACCTGTTGGCAAAGCAAAAGAGAGAAAAAAGAGAGAACTTTTGCTGTAAAGGATTGACAGCCATCATTCCAACTCACCTTTAAAGTTCAAAGGAAATAGATATAATCCATAAAATAAATTATCAATAATAATCAAAGCAACAAAATCCCAGTGTTAATTAAAAATAAACAAAGATTAAGATAGTCATTTGTTCATTAATTTAACTTTAGTACATACTTCTGCAGAATATATATATATAAAATATATTACTAAACTCCTGCTACCTAACAAACATGGAAGATTATTAAAATTTTGTAGCAAGATGAACAACATGATACACTGAACCCTTTGCTGTGATAGAAGAAACATAAAGAGTACTACCGAGGACCATGATGCAAAGGCCTAAGAACTAGAAGTCAGGTTTCTTTTTTTCTTAATGAAGCCCTAAAAGAGATATCATCAGTCCCCCTTGGCATCTTGTTCTATCTTTACACAGCATTCCGTAACACACTTTTGAAGCCAACCTAAAATAAAGCTTCAAACATCCACATTGATCAAAGTGCAAAGAAAGAAAAAAACAGAAAGTACATAGAACTAAGAAAAATAAGGGAGAGAGAAGGAAAGGGATGCAAATACTTTAAAAGAAAGAAAGAAACCCATGTACCCTATTTGTTAGTTTTGATTAACTCAAAACAAGTCACCCACCCAAGTGGAAGAAAAACCCAAAAAAAAAAAAGAGAAGAAAAAAAAGTGATTAAAAACACCAACTTCTTGTTCATCATCCATTTCTCTTTTTGGGGGCTTAATTATTTACCATGATCCACCTCCTAACATTCCATTCCAATAACCAGAAGAATCTCCTTGGCCTCTATTCTGATCAAATTCACTTGTGTTTGGGACTTGTTTCAAATCCTCAATAGGAAACAAGAGCCTCGCACCAGTCTCTTGCACCCCTTGATGAAGACTACTCCCATATCCACCTTGAAATCCCTCAAGAGAAAAATTGAGACTTGGCTTGAATTCATGCATAGGAAACCCGGTTGAATACATTGCACTGGAATCAGAAACTGACATGGGCATGAAAGAGCTCAACCCTCTTGATGTAATCCCAGTTTTGAGCAGTTCCATGGCTGAGAGTTGAGGTGAAGCAGAGGAGGTACTAGGGTTTTGATGGTGGCTTTTGCTGCTGCTGTTGTTGTTGTTGTTGTTGTTGTCACTATAGGGTACCTCAATAAACTTAGATATGGTGTTGTAGTCCTCATGAGCTGGTGGATATGCTAGGTTAAGATCTTGGCCTTGATGGATCTTAGGGTTTTGAGAAGCAGACTGAGGGAAACTTGGTGGAGAAGTCAGATCAGGAAGCTTATTCTTTGAAGATGAAGCAGGTGATGTTGATGCTAATGGTGGTGTTGATGAAGTTGATCTTTTGTTCTTCCTTGAACCTCCACCGACAGGAACATTTCTTAAAGACCCACCTTCAGTCCAATACCTTCTACAAGTCTTGCAAAAGTATCTTGGCTGAGAGAGACTATAGTTATTATAGTAACAAAACTTGGTGTTAGTTGAATTACACCTTGGACAGTTGAGAGCTTGATCCTTTTGAGGCCTTGTCTTCATTTGCCTTGAAGCTTCCATAGGTTTAACCACTCCAATTCCCTGATAATAAATTTCAAAAATAAAAAGGAAAGAAAGAAAGGACAGGAAAAGGCCATCAGTTTATGATCAAAACAAAAGTATTTGTCACTGAAAAAGAATTTAAAGACAAAGAAAAGAGAAAGGAAAGTATATAGTAGGAAACAAACAAGACAAAGAAAACAAGGAAGCTGCTTTACACTTTGAAGATTACACCAGCAATAAAAACAAATTATAATAACTTTTTCTGAGTGCTTTATAGATGGTGGGAAAAAAAAAGTGCAGTACTTTCAAGAACAACATGAAAGATCTTAAAAGAGAGCACCATAAATTCAAACTATTAGTGGGGAGCTGAGCTGAAACAACATCATCTCATGGAAAAAAATGAAAAGGGTATACTTATAAAACAAGCAATCAGAGAGTAAAATTTTTTAAAATTTAAAGCAAAATATTCTTTATTAGCTTTGAAAATCCCAAGCTAAGAACAAAATTTCATAATTTCATAAAGGAAAAAAAAATTGAAAAAGTAGTCTCTTTTACCTGTGGCCACTGAGCTGTATCCATGGATTTAAGAGGCAGAAAAAAAGGAAGAGGAAAAGCTACGGTCTTCCAAGAGAAGAAAATCACCCACTTTTCAAGCTGATAGTCTTAAAGCAATATGAAACACTAGAGAAATGGCATATGTGGGGGTTCCATGTGTTGTCCAACTCTATATCTGTGAGTGAGAGGGTATTGTTGTCATTTTCACTCTTCATAATCATAGTCATATATGTTCTATTTTAAGAGTATTACTTGAAAGAATAGGTTTGAATAGGTGTGGATATGATCTCAATTTTGCTTTCTAAATCTATCCATGCTATCTTAGTTTTTGAGATCATTTAACAAAGTATAAAAAAACTTATATCTATAAAATATTGGAAACTGTTTATACTCATTTTACTAATTCTCAAAAAAAAAAATTTCCTAATATTTGTAAATATACTAATATTGTGTACACGCGTGCTGTACAATAATTAGCAGGGTTTTTTTTTTTCATTTTCAGTTAGTCAGTCTTATTCCTTGTGGGTGTGTTTGGGCGGGTGACTGTGGACTTTAGTGGGTTCTTTTTTCTGACCAGAGAATGAGGAACAATGATTCTTGCTATTCTCATTTTGCCTCATATATATTTTATTAAATTTTGTGTGTTGAAAAGAGAGAGAGAGAGAGAGAGAGAGAGAGAGAGGTGTGTCTTTATATAAGTCAGTTTCAAGCTGAATCACCTTGTGTAGGCATGATGTGTTTAAAATGAGAAACCAATTTCTTTCATGGGACCTATAAACTATAATGGTAAAGTAACCTACAAGTTTTTGGTTTTTGTTTGTTTTGTCCTAAAGTTCTATCCCATTATAGCTTAATTAATTTACTTCAAAGTTCCTTCTTTTCCAACCTGCCATTTTGATAATTGATTTCCCAAATTCTTAAATTCTTTTGAACTGAAAAAAAAAAAAATTGCTTAGAAAAGTCAGCCTTTTACCAGTTACCATGATGTAATTGGACATCATAATAATAAACATTATTTTTATAAAAAAGCACCCAATAATTGGACACGTAAAACATTCTAAGGTACTATTTTCTTGACTTTTTAACACTGGGTTTCGATGACTGAGCAGTACTACTACATGGGTTTAAACAGGGTTTGAAACTTAGAACTTACTTGTATTACTTGCCAATAGAGAAATAGAGAATGAAAAATGTCTTATTCCAAAATGAGAATGAAATGTATGAGGCCCCCACTTGCCCAGGAAAGTAGAAGTATCACGAAGACAAACAGAGAGTGAAAAGAGGGAAAGGGAGAAGGGTGGTTTTGCAATATTGTAAATTAGAAGCGACAGGAACAACAGTGTGTGGGATCCAGTTTTGAATGCTGTGGAATGATGTTTTGGCATAGGCAAAAAAATTGCACCTCGTAGGTTATGTGACAAGGACTACCTCCACAGTTGAGTCATACTCTCTAATGGGGAAAGTATTGTGTTCATTTCTGATTGTCCATGTTAATATGTTATGGACATGTATCATAGTAATGAAATATAGTTTTTAAATCATAGTAACACTCTCTTTCACTCTTCACAATGAATGAAGGGATAATTACAGTAAACCCACCTGAGGTTTGGCCCGTTTTCACTTTGCCTACCCGTGGTTCAAAACTTATCACTTTGCTCACCTGAACTTCAATCCGTTACTCCCCCGTTGCCCACCTCACCCCCAGACGTTAGACAAACACGTTTTAATTCCAAATTAGAACATATCACGGATCAAACAACACAAACTCACTCTCTTCTCACTCTCTTTCCCTCGCGAGCCCTAGGAACGCGAAAATCCCTGTAACTGAGCTGGGGTTTTGATTTTCCTGATCGTGGCTTCGTGGGTGAGGTTCTGACTTTGGGTTGTCTTGAGGCATTGAATATTCGAAGATAGATCATCACCAGGTATGACATTTCTGCTTTATGGTTCTGAGCTGGGGTTTCAAGTTGTTGATGGTAGCTTTGATTCATAGGAAGTTGGTAATAGATGTCTTCTTCGAGTGGAAATTACTCAGGTTCAAGTGGGCATATGTGTACATATGAGACTTGTGTGTTGAGAACAAGTCTGACAGTGGATAATTTTGGGAGAAGGTTTCTGGGTTGTAGCCGATATAAGGTAAGTATACTTTTTACTTAATCTAGTTGATTCACGTGAGATTAGAATGTCATGTGTTCAACTCAATTTATGAACAGGTTGGTCCCAAGTGCCCTTTCTTTAGATGGATTGATAATCCCACTTGTATGCGTGGGAATGAAGCTGCCCATTTGGTGCAACAAAAGCTGCAACTTGCATATGAAAGGGAAAGAGAAGCTACTCAGGCTGCAGCAGAAGCTATCCAGGCAGCAGCAGAAGCTACCCAAATGGCAGAAATTGCTCAAGACAGGGCAGCAAAAGCCACTGAGAGGGAGAGAAAGTTTCGAGCTTCCTCTGTTCAAGCCAAGGAGATAGCAGTGAGAGCTTTAGAGCAAGAGAGAAAGTGCAGAATTGCACTAATTCTGTCATGGTGTTTTTTTATTTTGGTTATGTTGTTTTCATGTTTTGGCTCAAGTGAGAATGTTGGAATGATGAGATTGAGTCTGCCTGATGGTTTGTAATATAAGCTGGTCCTCAATGGCTTTTGTAATAGAACTATGAAAGAATTTTTTCAGAATGAGAACTATGTAAGGTGGTAGATGCTGTTGGCTTGAAGCCACTTAATAATATAAGCCTTTTTAAGAGAAAGTGTTATTTCTGTTAGATGTTGTTGGTATTTTTGTTTAAAGTGAATTGGCTACTTGTGAGCTGTGAGCTGTGAGCTGTGAGCTGTTGGTGTTGGTGTTTTGTTGTATGTTGTGAGCTGTGTTGGTTTGTGCAGAAAGTGCATTGTGTGAAGACAATTGTGTTGAAAGTGAATTTAAAGTGCATGACAACTTGTCAACTTGCAAGAAAAGACAACAAATGCACACATACACCTGCTATTCAACAAACTGCAATAATCAGAATAATAATTCAGATGACCTGTCATTAAGTTGGAAATTGTATTCATATCTTAAGGTGGTATTGAATAGTCTTTCATCAACCACCAGTAATATAAGGCATTTGGCACAACAACCAAAACAGTTGCAGCTGCCCAATGTTTACAAAACTTACAAAAATACAAAAGTGTTTGAACAGCTATACAAAAAAGTGCCCTGCCATTGTCTACAAACTACATAAAACCCTAACACTACATAACCCTAATACATTATACATAGCAACAAAAGTGGCTTGACTTAGTCTTCATTTACTGCCCCTGCCCCTGCCTCTCCCACCACAGCTGGCCTTTCCACCTCTTGTGCTACATTTCTGAGCCCTAGCTGCATCACCCCTTCCTCTCAAAGCAGCACCTCCTCTGGTAGCAGGTGGTCTTGTAGGCTGGCTGGCTGCAGGGGTGTGTGGTGCTGGCTGTGATGATGGTGCTCTGCTGTCCCATGTTTCTGCAGGGGTGTGTGGTGCTGGCTGGCTTGAAGAGAACCAAGGAGCTCCTCTAACTGTGTACCTGAAGTCTGAAGAGTACCACTGACTTGGGTTCTGTGACCATGGAGCTGGTGGCCCTAACCATGGAGCTTGTGGCTGTGGAGCTGGAGCTTGTGGCTGTGACCCTGCTGCCTGGTTGGATGAGGATGAGGCCATAGTGTAAGGCTGATGTGTTGGTGGGGGCTGAGCTGAGGATTGGGTCTGTGATGAAGATGGGGCCTGGGATCCTTGTTTGTGTGTAGAAGGTCTTCCACTTCCCTGCAACCAAATATGAGCATGTTTTTACAGTGTTAGTTATTGGCATTTTGCATTTGAATAAAAAAAATTTGTAAAAACTTACAGATTTCCCTTTCTGCAATCTCTGCCTCCTCTCCCATGGTGTCTCACCAGTGACATTGGCCTTGCATCCCCTTGCATTGTGCCCTTCCTGATGACACCTTCCACACCTCAGTGGCCTGTTTGCTCTAGACACCTTATAAGGGTTCGGCTCATCAGCATCTCTCTTCCTCTTCATGGGTGGCCTGCCTGGTGGCTTAAAGACAACAGGTGCAACAGGCTTGGGTTGGCCACTTGACATCCACTCAGACTGGCCAGGCATGGGAGGTATGGGTGTCTTGTATGTCTCCACATAAGCATCCTTGTAGTAGCATGGATGGGTGTAGTCTTCTGGTTTCTCACGATTCACACAAATGGCTGCAACTCCATGCTTGCAGGGGATTCCTGTCAAATCCCATAATCTACAACTGCATGTCCTATTTACCAAGTCCACCACATGTCTTTCCCTCTCATTGCCAACCTCATACACATACCTCCCAGAAGGCATTGCACAGAAACCCTTAGACTCTAATTTTAACTGCTCCAACTTTTTTTGTATGCTTGGACACAACTTGCCACCATACTTTTCTATGCCAGTCTTCTTTATATACAGCCTGCTCATAAGCCTAACTCTGATCCACTCCAGCATTGATAAGATGGGCTTGTCTCTAGCCTTCACAATCATAGAGTTAAAACTCTCACTCAGATTGTTTACCATACAATCTGTCAAAGCTCTTGAAGAAAAGTGGGATCTGGTCCACTGTGCAGGCTCTATATCAGCCAGGTACTTCCAAGCTTCTTCATCCAAACTCTTAAGATGGTCCATCCCCCTCTCAAATTCCCTGGTTGATGTTGTGCCAGCACACCTCCACAGTACACTCTTCAACTCCATGCCCTTGTGGTTAACCTTGAAGTTGTTGTATATGTGCTTCACACAATACCTGTGCTCCACAGTTGGGAACAGAGTCTCCATTGCAGGTAAAAGGCCCTGCAATCAAGTAAGCAAGTAAGCAAGTAAGCATGTAAAAAGCTAAGCATGTAATGAAGGCATGAACATGATCTAGATGATAATACCTTCTGCCTGTCACTGATGAATACCAGATTGAGCTCCTCTGGCCTGCCAATGTCATCTGCAAACTGCTCCAAAAACCAGATCCAGCTATCCTTTGTCTCTTGCTCAACCACAGCCATTGCCACTGGGAATATATTGTCATTTCCATCCTGGCAGTGGCAGACAATAATTGCCCACCAAACCTACCCTTCAAGTGGCATCCATCCAGCCCAACAAAGGGTCTACAACCACCTAGAAAGCCAACCTTCTGAGCATTGTACCTAATGTACATCCTTTTAAAATTGGGCTCTGCATTCTCATTTTCCATCTCTGTTTGCAGAATCACCCTACTTCCTACATCTGTCCTTAATATCATTTCTACATAATCTCTAAGTAAGCCATACTGAGCCTCTTCATTCCCAGTAATCAGCCCCCTAGCTGCCGCCCTTGCTCTATACACCTGACTAAGACTTAAATCAACTGAAACCTTCTGCATCACATGGTGCTTAACACCTGAGACCTCCCAATTAGGATTCTTACAAAAATCCCCCAAATACCTCTTTGCCACATAGGCTGATGTAACTTGCCCATTTTTAAATGTTAGGGGCAGGTACACTCAGGATAAAATGTCTTGATCTCAAATGTGCATTCTCCAGTCACCATTGAGGCATAACACCTCCATCCACAACTGTTCTTGCAATGTACAGAAATCTTCTTCTTCTCATTCAACTTCCACTTGACATCAATGTGATGCTAAATTACATACTCCCTCAAAGCCTTCCTAAACACCTGGGAGTTTGGGAACCTCATCCCTTTTGCCAACCTAACATTTTCCATATCAGTCCTCTCATTGAACTCCAAATTGCCACCCTGCTCATCATCAGAACTATCCACACTTGCAATATCATCCTCTAAAGCTGGTTCAGCCCACTCTTCATCTAAATCTATGTTTGGAGGAGGAACATTGCTTGGGCCAGGTGCATCTGTGTTTGGCTGAGGTGTATCAGTGTTTGGATGAGGTGGAGAAGACTCACCAAAAATGTCATCAGCAAAGTCTTCTCCTTCTAGACCTTCATTCAACCAATCCAACTCCTCCTCCAGATCATCACCCCCTGTAGCACCCCCTGCACCAGCCCCTGCACCCTCTGCACCAGCTCCTACACCAACCCCTACACCAGCTCCTACACCAACCCCTGCACCATCAGGAACTTCAACTGCAAGTGGAGCATTACCACTCTCCACATACAGTATGATGGTGTCTCTTAGCCCTCCCTCATTAGGCTTGTACAGGGGTACCACATCTTGATCATCTTCTATGAGCCTCAAGTCTTGCTCCAAGTTGCCCCCAGGACCTAAATAATGAACCCTACACGGTTCATCAATCCCCAATTCCTCACATATACCTTTTAGTTCAAAATAACTAAGCAAATCAGGATCCCTATACACTATTTCAACTTTCCCACCAAAGTATTCTAAACTAGGGTTCCACAGAAAAGCACCCCCATAATGTACCTCCAATTTCACTTCCTCATCCATCTGCAATAACAAATTACCATTTGACACGTATACAATTAACAATTAAAGAATTGTAAACAACAAAAGAGTAATAGAAACACCAAAGTATTCTGTTTTGCTTTTGGGATGCAACACACACAGAGGGACCACATAACACACACAGAGGGAGCACATTTTCTGCTTTGTTTTTTATTCTGTTTTAATAAATAGCACATGCAAACACTAAAATTTAAAGCTAATAGAAACTTGGGGCCACTGTAGACACAATGACCACAACAGACAAAATGCCCACAAATAAACACAAATCCAAAGAACAGGTGGTCACATTTTTCATAAGCATCAACAAACACAACCAATATTCTCATTCCATTACATGTAACATTGACCATTGATTGATTACTAAAAACACAATAAACAACCACGAGCCCAAAGTAAAAACCCAAACAGTGACTGATTTCTTACCAGGATTTTAGTCCCTCGAACAACCTGTTGCTCGTCTGGGTTTACACTTGCAACAGAATGTCAATATCAGATGCAGAAATGGATTTTCGCGTTCCTAGTGCTCGCGAGGGAAAGAGAGTGAGAAGAGAGTGAGTTTGTGTTGTTTGATCCGTGATATGTTCTAATTTGGAATTAAAACGTGTTTGTCTAACGTCTGGGGTGAGGTGGGCAACGGGGGAGTAACGGATTGAAGTTCAGGTGAGCAAAGTGATAAGTTTTGAACCACGGGTAGGCAAAGTGAAAACGGGCCAAACCTCAGGTGGGTTTACTGTAATTATCCCTTGAAAAACCTTAGAAACTACGTTTAATAATGACAAGATTTGAGGAAAACCTATAAACATATATATCCAACTCCACGTAAAATGCCTATAAAATAAGATACACTTCTACTAATCCATGTCTTCAACACAAACTTATCCAAAAAAAAAAAAACTCAGTCCACTTTGATATTTCCCTCAAGACCACATACACTAGTTTCTTTATAAAATGTTTTCAGAAAATATTTCTAGTTTTTTATTTTATGCTTCATTGTAAAATCTAGTTCAAACTTGAAAATGTTTTTTTGTTGACCACAAATATTTTTGTAAATTTCTGTAAAATGTTTTACTAAAATACTTGGTAAAATAATTTATAAAAAACACACAATGGCTCTCCCTTCTCAAATCTGGTAGTTGAGGTCGTTGGCTCAGTAGCTAGAGGCACCGATTTTGCTAATTTGTACTTAAATTTATTTTGTTATATTAAACATCTAAAAGTATTTTATACAAGGGAGTCAATTCCGTACCGTACTGGCCAATACGGCCGGTATATACCGTACCAGCAAACAAACCGGTACATATAACTCCCCTGTTTCGTACCGGAAAAAATACCGGCCGTACTAGCCAATTTCGGGCAATACCGGCCGGTATAGAAAAAGTTTTTTTTTTAATTTTTGAATTTTTGTTAGGGCAGAATAGTAACTTATTTGCATTAACTTATTAATATTATTTGTTTTCTTAGTATGCAATGGTAACTTTTAAGCTTTCTATTTTTTATATTGTGTTTTTTTTTTCTTTTAATTGATACTAAAGTCTAAAACCATGAATAATTAGTTCTGAATTTAGGAAATGTTTTATGGTAAACTTTTATATTTATATAATATATATATACGCACACACATACATATATATACATATATATATATATATATATATATATATATATATTTTTTTTTTATAAATATAAAAAATAGCGGTAAACCCGAAACAGTACACTGGTATTGACCGGTATCCGAAATATATCGTACTCCTGGCCAAACTGGTATAGCCTCTAATACGGTATTGACTCCCTTGATTTTATAGTGTAGCAAATGGAGAGTTAAGTTTACCCCAAAACAAAAACTTATACCTTAGTTGAAATTTTCTCTTGCGTAAAAGAGGAAAAAGTAGTTTGCTAAAATAAAAATAAAAAGTCGTTCGTAAAGACATGAGTATTTGTTCACCTTCTGCCTTGACTAACATTCAGTAATATTAACTCCTCGAAATGCACTTAAAAAAACAGAAATCATTACCACTCAAGTTCAACTGCCTCTACTTGCTAGGGTCTTTAAAATGCAAGCTATTTGAGTGTTCTTTGAGAGAAATCAACAAATTCGTAAGGGATACTAAAGTAAACACTTCACAAGACAGTACTCCGATTGAGACTTGAGAGTCACCAAACCAACCCAAAACAGTTGAAACATAATTCCTAAAAATTTAAAGGATGTCCCAATTCATTAGTTTCGCTAATGAGTTAACAATTATTATTGAATTTATATCAATAAGCAAGAATGATATATGTAGGGGAAAGTACATACATAAATTATATTTATGTGATTATAAAAAAATAAAAATAAAAGATCCTAACTTAAAAATTGAAAATTAATCCCCTTAATGTTTAATAATCTTAGTTTTCAAGGGTATGTAACATGTACATATCATCACAAACATGAGTCATTAACAAAACTCCGTTGACAAAATGTTCAATTTAATACATACTTTAAAACGCAAAAGAGAATCTAATCTATTACATTTTTTTAAAATTTTAATGTAAACGAAAATGTCAATAAACAGAAAAGCGTCATTGGAAAAAAAAATTACATTATCAAATGAAAAAATTATTGAATTAGAAAATAGAAATCAAATAGAAAAAGAATTCACGGACCAAGTGGATCCTAAAGCGTCTCTCTCAAACCAAGAAAAATATGTTGAAGAAGATTCTAGGGGATTAGACATAAAAAAACGTAGAAACAAAAAGCAATACAAGACTAACACGGAAGCAGAACTTGAGTTATTCCTAAAAAGATCTAAAAACATTCATTATGATCAATTTGAAAAAAAAAAAAAATCTTGTGTTAATTATGATCAATTTGAAGAAAAATTCTTGTGTTAATGTGTGAGAAAATCAGCCCTTTGTCCCTCTCAAACCAAGAAAAAGATGTTGAAGAAGATTCTAGGGGATTAGACATAAAAAAAAACGTAGAAACAAAAAGCAATACGAGACTAACACGGAAGCAGAACTTGAGTTATTCCTAAAAAGATCTAAAAACATTCATTATGATCAATTTGAAGAAAAATTCTTGTGTCAATGTGTGAGAAACTCAGCCCCTCGTCTCTCTTAAACCAAGAAAAAGATTGTTGGGTTAAAATGAATTGACCCCTTGCAATTATATCAAATTTCAAGATGCAATAGCATGGTAGCATAAACAAATCACCAAACTATCTAAATGCAGCGGAAAATAAATTCGACACAAGTGATTTCTTTACAAATGGGGAAAACCACCAAGGCAAAATCCCACTGGGTGATTTTAAGGTTACTACTCCCAAGAATCCACTATTATCAATCACTAGCTATTACAAGTATAAGGAATCTTACCAAACCCTTTGGTCTATCTCGAAATACCAACCTAGAGTTGAACCCTTGCCCCAATACCCAATTGGACTTATATTGTAGCAGCAACCTTTCCCTTGATGCACGAATCTCAGTACATGACTAAATAATGTGCACGAATCCCAGTACGTAACTAACTCTAGCAACTTGAAGAAATTGTTGGCTGCAAAGTTCTTCAGTTCATCAACAATGAAGATTAGGAATCTCCTTGGTCACAAAACCCTTAGCGTAAAGACACAGTAGCTTCTTTAGAGAGAACAATGAACTAGGTCACTTTTTGCATACGCGACGGCCTTTAAAATAAACCTTATATATGTCTAGGTTTGTAAGAAAAGAAACCCTATACAAATATTTCAGCCTGGGCCGAAAATCAGATTCGGAAGTTTTTATTTCATAAGTCCCGACAGAAACAGCTTATGCCGAGCTTCTGTCGAGCTTCGACTATAAACCTCGATAGAAGTCTTTTTGTTGAGATTGCTGTCGAGATTTATTGAATAGCTTTTCTTCACTTGTTTCTTGGTCAGATCTTTATGACTTTAACACTTGACTTGAACAACATGTTTCTTGAAATCCTAAACTCATCCTAGATTTACCCAATTACAAGTAAAGTACATTTTGTCAAAGGATTAGCCAATTACATAAAATATGTCTCTAACAAAGATGTTGAAGAAGAGTCTAGGGGATTAGACATAAAAAAAAAAAAAGTAGAAACAAAAAGCAATACAAGACTAACACGGAAGCAGAAACTTGAGCTATTCCTAAAAATATTTAAAAACATTCATTATGATCAATTTGAAGAAAAATTCTTTTGTTGATGTGTGAGAAAATCAGCCCCTTGTCTCTCTCAAACCAAAAAAAGATGTTGAAGAAGATTATAGGGATTAGACATAAAAAAACGTAGAAAAAAAAAAGTCATACAAGACTAACACGGAAGCAGAACTTGAGTTATTCTTAAAAAGATCTAAAAACATTCATTATGATCCATTTGAAGAAAAATTTTTGTGTTAATGTGTGAGAAAATCAACCCCTCGTCTCTCTCAAACTAAGAAAAAGATGTTGAAGAAGATTCTAGGGGATTAGACATTAAAAAAAAAAGTAGAAACAAAAAGCAATACAAGACTAACACGGAAGCAAATCTTGAGTTATTCCTAAAAAGATCTAAAAACATTTATTATGATCAATTTGAAGAAAAATTCTTGTGGTAATGTGTGAGAAAATCAACCCCTCATTCCTCCTAAGGAGAAAAGCTGATGAATTTCTCTTTCACACAAAAGTAAGAGCACTTTCTTTTAATGTCTTTTCCAATGACAAAAGCCAAAGTTAGTCAACAAAAGGCATCATAGTCCATAGAAAGAAATAGTCCCAACAGGTTTCCACAAATTTATCTATCTTAAACACTACTGGAGCAATGTGATTGATTGCAACCTTGAGAAATGTAATCCATAGATTTTATTTACAAAGCACAGTACAAAGTTTTTAATTTGACAACTCAGAAAAGCCACACTTAATTGGGCCAAACAGAACTTGACAAATAAGGAAAGAACCAAGCAATTTTTAAATCCCACGTAGAGTTCCATAACAAATCAATTAAGCAAAAGAAAATGAAAGTTTTTTTTTTTTTTTTGAGTGGCTGTAGTGTGAAGTATAGAGCATATACCATCCAATATATATGATGCCTTTATTGCTTTTTTCATTTGAAGCTACAGTCTTAATTATTTTTTTGGTTGATATATATTCAACGTGTCTCTTAAACTTTTTATTTCAACTACTTGAAGGTTTAAGAAAAGAATGTTATTACTTTGTGTAAAGTTGTGATTTCCAACTATATTGTGTTGGATTTTATTCCAATTCAAATTTGATTGTAATTTCTTCAATCATTTTCCCTGTATATATGTGGGTTTAATTGTAAGGGATGAGTGTGAGAAATCGGTGAAGAATCAAGTTTCAAAAGTTGAACAAATGGATTTCACGAGTAGCTCGCTAGAAGCAACTCGTGAAAAAACCACTTGTAGAGCACATGACTGGAAGATAAAGAGTCGTATCAGGCTATCATTTTCGCGATTGTCTCACGAGAAGGGCCAACCCATGAAGGTCCCACAAAAGTCTCTGTTTGGCAAAGAGTTATATTTTTCTTTACCAAGTCTTTACCCATACTATAAATACCTTCATTAACCACAAATTGTAATGAGTACTTTTCAAAGAGAAAACCCTAAAAAATACACTTGAGAGCTAGAGATTGTTATACTCACAATCATCTACACATTTCCTTGTGATTTTCCTCAACTCCTACCTTTCCATCTCTAGATATTTGAGAGGTTACTAATCCAAACACTTACCACACCTATTATGAGTGTAAAGTGAGATTTTGTTACTACTGGGAAGCATTGGGATGAGCCATTCATTGGCAGATGCAATCAGGCTGAATTGCGAGATTCCAAAAATTAGAGAAGACAAGGCTCCGAGAAGTCAGTTGGTAGCAAGAGCTTAGAGGGCTCAAGTACATGGGGTAGACTAGGCTTGGAGGGTCTTTTTTTATTTGTGTATTCCAACTTTATTCTCTAGTGGATCGATTTCGACTTGGAGGGTCACGGAGAGGTTTTTCGCCAAGTTCTTCAGTTTCCTCTTCGATAACACATCTCGGTGTTATCTTGTGTTTGCATCTCTCTTCTCTACTCTTTAAGCTTTCATTTTATTGTTGATAATGGATAAATATCGCTTAAGGTAATGTTATCAGTTCATTGCGCTTATTTACTCTTATTCCGCACTTAGTCTAAGTAGAGTAAAAACAATCTAGCCATAATTTTTATTTGAGGGTCTGAACAAGCTCTTATGTTTTAGTACAAATTCGAGCTTTCAATTAGTATCGGAGCAGGTACATTTGTCGGATTTCATTATCCTAGTGTGATCCTAGACCCCGAGTGAGATAGATAGATTTCAATCCTTTAATGCACCTCCCTACTTTGATGGGAGTAATTATGCGTTTTGGAAAGTACATATGTGTGCTTTTCTTTGTGCGATTGATGAGACGGTGTGGGATTCCATCAAAAATGGTTGGGTAAGACCCACAACAGCCAAATCTGAATGGGATAAGGCTGCTCTTGCTTTGGCAAACGCCAATAGCAAAGTGATTAATGATATTTTCTATGGTATTTCGATTGCTGAGTTTCACAGGATTTCACATGTGCAAACCACCAATGAGGCATGGACCATTCTTGAGACAACCTACGATAGTACCATGAAGGTTAAGGACACCAAGCTTTAAATGCTCACTACTCGGCTTGAAGAAGTAAAAATGAGTGACGATGAGTCATTCGATTCTTTTTATAGGAGACTCAACGAAATAGTGATTGCCAAGCTTAATCCTGGGGAAAAGATTGAAGACGCCAAGGTGGTGAGGAAGATCTTGAGATCCTTACCCGAAAGCTTCCAGGCTAAAGTCACAGCCATAAAGGAGAGCAAAGATTTGGATGAGATAAAAATTCAAGAACTCATTGGATCTCTCCAAACCTATGAGCTCGAACTACCCTCTCACAAGTCCAGCAAATCACTTGCTCTCAAAACTATAAATGAGGGAATGGGTGATTCCTCTGATGAAGATGATGTAGAGAAGGAGGTAGCGTTTCTTGCAAAGAACTTCCGAAAATTTCTCAAGATAAAGAACAATGGGAATTCATTTGGCAAAGGAAAGTTCTCATCCTCCAAAAATGACAAAAGGGGGTTCAAGAAGAAGGATGGGAAAGACTCATCATCAACCCAAGGAATCGTGTGCTATGAATGTAATGGGCATGGACATCTAAAGAAAGAATGTCCAAACTACTTGAGAGGGAAGGGTAAAGTGTTTGTAACTACCCTTAGTGATTCAAAAAGCTCAAATTTCGATGTAGAAAGAGAATGTGATAGTAAGGGAAACTATTCAGCTTTCATGGCAATTACTGCAGTTGACTCTAGAGATGAATTGAGCGAGTTGGTTGATGAGCTAGGTGTACATTTCGAAGGTGAAGAAGTTGATGATTCAGAAGATGAAGATGTGTATTTTAATGAAGGTGAGAAGAACCTTCAAGAAGTGTATGATGCATTGCTTGAAGATTGTGAAAAATATGCCAAAGTTGCAAAGAATGCTGTTAAAAAGATAAAGAAAATTGAAGAAGAGCATAAATCCACACTTGTGCAACTTAAGAAAGCTAAATGTGAAGTTAAAGAGCTAAAGAGAGAGTTGTTGAATGCTTATTCTAAAATCAAGTTCCTGAAACTTGAAATAATCCAATCAAACGTCAAAGTGGAGTGCATTTCCACCAAGAAGCTTGACAGTGTGCTCTCTTCTCGAAAACCTTCAAATGATAAGACCAGTTTAGGCTATATCGTGAAGGAAGCCCAAGCAACAAACCTAAGAAGGAAGTGAAGTTTGTGTCAGCAAAGAATGTAGACAAGCCCAAGGTTGAGATTCCCACTGTTGAGGAGAAAGTTATTGGTCCAAGACCAAAGGAAAAAGGAAAGTCATTGTCCAAAAATCATAGGGAACCTCAAGTGAATCATTTCTGTCATCATTGTGGTGTACGAGGACATACAAGGCCAAATTGCTTCAAGCTTCAGGCACTTAAGAGGGCTGATTCTTTGCGTGGCCAAGATAACTCAGAAGAATGCTAAAGGAAACTCAAGCTAAAGGAGAAAATGAGGGACAACTCATTGGAGATGTTTAAAAACATTTCACAATACTTGGCTAGCCTTACCCCAAGGTTTGAAAGTTATGTCGGTCATACCCCCCCTTCTAAGGATCTCACCCAAAACGCTTGTACAGTGTGGGTAAAGAAAGATACTCACGCATGATCACTCACTATGCCCATGTATTAATACTTTCAACGTATTAGGGTTATAGTTTCATGCATCATGACATGAAATTTTCTTGTGATATTACTTCCGTTTTTAGCATGTTTCTTTTATAGGTTTTCTTTGTTTGTTTACCTTGTTTTTGTTGATCTTACTTTATTGCTTTGTTTTTTAGTGTGTTAAAAAATTCAAAAACCCATAAAAAAATATGAAATATCTCAAAAAGTTTGATTGCTTGTGTTGTGTGTATCACATGTTGAGTTTGGCCTAGTACCTCCGTACTAAGAGCATTAGCAGCAGTGGTGCTAAAAAGCTATTTTTAGCACCACTACACATAAAAAAGAGGGTTGCAGGAGTGGAGCAAAATGTAAAATTTTTACCTTCATTGCTATAGTGCACAGCCATATATGGCTGTGCACTGTAACTAAAAGTTAAAAATAAAAATAAAAATTTATTCTTAGCCGGATTAAAATAATATTTGTCAATATATTTTTTTTCTATTCTTTTATTCTCCAAACCTGCCTCTCTTAGGCTTACTCTCAACTCACTCTCTCAAGCTCTCTGTCTCACCTTCTCTCAAATCTTTCTCTCAAGCTCACTTTCTCAAACTCTCACTTCTCTGTCTCACCGCCGCCAGCCCGACTTGATCCTCAATGTCACCGCCCACCGAAACTCGACATCACTGACCCACCAACCGACCCAATTTGTTGAACTCCCAAGCCATCAATCCGCCTTAAACCCACGCCGCTGATCCACTTCTCTGATGCTCTGAACTCTCTCAAACTCTCACCTCTCTGTCTCGCCGCCACCGCTGCTGCCACCGATCCACGCCTCCGAACTAACTCACCTTCAAGTGAGTTGTCTCTGTCTTCTTCATCTACATGCTTGGGATTTTTTATTTAGGTATGTGTGTGTATCTATAAATATAGAATAAATACATTTTAGAAGCAATAATTTTTTTGCTATTCTTGTTCAATGAAATTTTCTGTCATTTGATCTCAACAAACTTATCCATGCTTTGGTAAGTTGAATTGATGAATGGACATAATAGAGTAGTAAATTCAAGGCATCCATTCGTTTTGATTTGGATTTGAAACTTGCTTACTACCTTATTTTTATTTTTTTGCTTCATGCCTTATTTCAATGAGTTATGAGTTACTCAGTTTTGATTCATATAATATTTGTTGTGAGTTGTGAGTTGAGGATTGGAATGTATTGGGAATTTTCTATTTACAAGAATTTATGTTTTTGTTTTCAATGTTAGTTTGGGAATTTTCTGTGTGTAAGGAAGGCTACAATTTTTTTGTTTCTGTTTTTGCTTCTTACTTGTACGGCACCGAGATACCTAGACCCAGTTGGGAATTGGGCTTTGACTCTACAGTGTGGCCCATGACACCAAACCCTTTCTACCTAAGGCCCAAGCCCGAGCCCAAAATAGCTACAAGCTCAGGTCTCACGCTACCTCAAAGCTCAATGAGTAGATAACCTTAGTTGGCACGCACCTAGCTTCGCCACCTAGGCCTTACTCGGTAAACCACTTCCCGGGCAAGAAGACAATTGCTCAAAGTGTTGATTTTCGGGTGCCCAGTAGTGCCTTGGGAAATATCGCTACCGAGCATCTATACTGAAGTGGGAACCAGTTCCAATGCCACTCCTACCACACCCTACTTCCAACTAAACTAACACTTAAGGTTAACGATATTGGACCCTCTCTCCCACTAACAATGAAAGTAATCATAACCCCCCACCAACTTTTGGGCTATAAATATGAGAAACAAAGGAAGGGAGACGGTTGTTGAAGGATTTTGGAGGAAGCTTAGAGTTGGGAGCAAGAATACAAAGGTTGAAGAAATAGTGTTAGGTCTCTAAGCTAGAATCACCCAAAGTAGGAAATCCAAAGCCCACATTACAAATAGATTATGAGCCCAAGAGTGAGTCAACCCGTCAATCTCGTTCCGGGTGCGCACATTACTAATTTTCTGTTTGTTGGTTTTATTTTATTGATATATGTATCACTGTTAGTGTGGAGTACCAGACTCAAAAATGAATTTGTTGTTTTCTTTATCAATGGGATTAAGCTACATGTCAAATTAAGTTAAATGTTAGTTTGGGAATTTTCAGTGTGCTAGGAAGTTTACATTTTTTTTTTTCTTCTAATTTTATGGAGTCACGTAGAGACCTAACATATACAGATATCATGAATGTGAATATAGATATTGACTCACAACTTTTGGGAACATCTCAAAATACTCCTATGTTAGTTTTTGATTCTCCACCTTGAGTTGAAAATGCCTCTTCTACAAAAGGAAAACGTGGCTCTAACTTTAGTGTAGAAGGTAGAAGCTCATGACTCTTACTTTTTCTAAAAAAGAAATAGTGACAACAAACTTGGTTTATCTTTATTACAAAAGATAACTACTGCACTTAGAATGCTTGCGTATGGAGTATTGAGTGATTTGATGGATGAATATGTGCATATTGGAGAAACTACTGCATTAGAAAGTTTGAAAAATTTGTTACTACAGTAATTGATGTTTTCTTTGATGAATACTTGAGAAAGCCAAACAATGAAGACATTGCTATGCTGTTAGCTCATGGTGAATGCCGAGGTTTTCCAAGTATGTTAGGTTCAATTGATTGCATGCAATGAAAGTGAAAAAATTGTTCGACTGCATGGAAAGGTCAATATTATGGTCATATTCATGAGCTTACTATTATTTTGAAGGCAATAGCATCATATGATCTTTGGATATGACATGTATTTTTTGGGTTACCTGGGTCAAATAATGACATTAATGTATTAGAGCGGTGTCATATATTTAATGATCTTGCTGAAGGACGTGCTCCTGCAGTACATTACTCAAACAATGGTCATGACTACACAATGGGATATTACCTTGCTGATAGCATATATCCAAAGTGGGCGACATTTGTGAAAAAAATCCTAGCTCCACTCACTCAAAAGCGAAAATTATTTGTAGCAGCCCAAAAGGCATATAGGAAGGATGTTGACGATGCATTTGGAGTGCTTTAAGCACGTTTTGCAATTGTCCGTGGACCTACATGATTTTTTCATCTTGAAATACTCCAAAAGATCATGAAAGCATGCATAATTCTCCATAACATGATTATTGAAGATGAGCGGGATAATAATAAATTGGTAGACTTGGATTATGAACAAATTGATAGAGTGGATAATCCTCCTATGCAAGTGTCACATGAACAAAGTGATTTATGTCATACATTAAGCGTTACGGACGCCTTAGAGATTGAGAAATTCATTTTCAACTCCAGTTGGACCTCGTTGAACATTTATGGCAATTGCAAGGCAAGTCGTAGGAAGTTCCTTTTTTTATATATTGAGAAGTATGAGTCATAGGAACTTGTGTAAGTGTGTGAGTTTTATTGTAATTTGGTTTGAGTTATGTGTGTGAGTAATCTATGGACTACATTGTTCCAGTTATAATATGTGTTCTATTTTATATGTTTTCTTATAAAGTTCCTCCATTTCATAGTTCACATTGTTCCAAGATTACTTCCAGACAATTGAGACGATTATTTTAGTCAAAGATAAATTTGTATATATATAATTTGGTTTTTAAAAAAATAATGTTGTTATACTAGATGATTATTTGCTATCATGACGATTGTTATACTAAAACAAAATATTATTGTTACACTAGATGATTATTTGATATCATGATGATTGAGAAATTGTTTTAGTAAAAAGAAAATGTATAAGTATAATTTGGGGTTAAAAAAATCACTTGTTAACATTAGACGATTATTTGCTATCATGTGACAGCGATGACGGCGGTAGTGGCAGCAGTGATGATGGTGGTGGGAGAGTCGGTGGCGACGGCGGAGATAGTGGCAGCAATAGCAGTGGAAGAGTCGATGATGGTGACGGTAGTGGCATCAGTAGCGTTTGCGGGTGGTTATGATTGTTGTTTGTTGTAGTGGATATATTATTTTATTATAGTAGATATATTATTTTATTGTGATGTTTATATCATTTTATTATGTTGAAAGCCAAAATAGATCCATTACTGCTGGATGTTTTGTAAAGTGAGTAAGTAAAATAGATAAAGTAACTTTTTGTGATGCCAAATAACTAAAATAGATCCACTGTTGTTATGGATGCTCTAATGGTGTAGTGCATTTAAGAGCTTAGCTTATTATGTACACACTTTTTTTTAAGTGTGAGCGACATCTAGAAATCTACGTTTGATTGTTGTAAATAGATTTTCAAGCTTGTTATGAATGATTGGTCAATAGTCTTGTTTAATCTTGATACATGCGTAGACTTGTGCCTATATATCTTCTTACAATTATTTTTTCTTTTTCAAAGGGCTCTTAAAATGTCTATCTTTAAAAGGAGAAAAGAACTAAAAAATCTTGCTTCGAAAACTAATTTGACTAGAAAAAGGTGGAGCAAATATGTATTAAAATGTATGGTGCCAAAGCCTAAAGCTTATTTATCAATGGAATATCAAAAAGCTCATGGCATCGTTTCTCAAAAATTTGAGTTGTTTTGATCAAAAGCATGAAAAGTGAAAGCCAAATGAAAAGCTTTCAATCATATGTAAACACATTGGTGAGGGGTCATATATGTTCATTTCTACAAGTGAGATAGATCACTTGTCTTCGTACTAGTTGTGTATGACTTGATTAAATTGATCATTGAAGTTTCATATTAGACTATGGACTAGTTCATACTTGATCCACACACACAACACACAAATTTAATGTTCAATGAATGCCTATTCATTTGTGTGATTGTACGTGTTCAAATGTGATATGTGTATACTCAATTGCTCTATGATCAAACCCAAAAAGATTTTTGAGTTTTTTTTTTTTTTTGGAAGTGTTTTTATGTTTTATTTAATAGAAGCTGAGTTACAAAACGTCACTATGATCCTAAAAATGTTACTATAGGTCCTTAAAAACATTGCTATATGGCCAGAAATTTTTTTTTTTTTATAACTCGATTTTGAGAAAATCGAGTTTCAAAAGATGGGTATTTCCCTAATTAGTTTGAAAAATAGGGCAAAACGCTGCTTAGTTTGCCCAAAAATGGTATTTAGCAATTTTGTCCCCAGTTTCTTTATAAAATGTTTTCAGAAAATATTTCTAGATTTTTATTTTATGCTTCATTGTAAAATCTAGTTCAAACTTGAAAATGTTTTTTTGTTGACCATAAATATTTTTGTAAATTTTTGTAAAACGTTTTACTAAAATTACTTGGTAAAATAATTTATAAAAAACACACAATGGTTCTCCCTTCTCAAATCTGGTAGTTGAGGTTGTTGGCTCATTAGCTAGAGGCACCAATTTTGCTAATTTGTACTTAAATTTTTTTTGTTATATTAAACATCTAAAAGTATTTTATACAAGGGAGTCAATTTCGTACCGTACTGGCCAATACGGCCGGTATATACCATACCGGCAAACAAACCGGTACATATAACTCTCATGTTTCGTACCGGAAAAAATACCGGCCGTACTGACCAATTTCCGGCAATACCGGCCGGTATAGAAAAAAGTTTTTTTTTTTTAATTTTTTAATTTTTGTTAGGGCAGAATAGTAACTTATTTGCATTAACTTATTAATATTATTTGTTTTCTTAGTATGCAATGGTAACTTTTAAGCTTTTTATTATTTATATTGTGTTTTTTTTTTCTTTTAATTGATACTAAAGTTTAAAACCATGAATAATTAGTTCTGAATTGAGGAAATGTTTTATGGTAAACTTTTATATTTATTATAATATATATATATATATATACACACACACATACATATATACATATAAATATATATATATATATATTTATAAATATAAAAAATAGCGGTAAACCCGAAATGTTACACCGGTATTAACCGGTATCCGAAATATATCGTACCGCTGGCCAAACCGATACAGCCTCTAGTACGGTATTGACTCTCTTAATTTTATAGTGTAGCAAATGGAGAGTTAAGTTTACCCCAAAAAAAAAACTTATACCTTAGTTGAAATTTTCTCTTGCGTAAAAGAGGAAAAAGTAGTTTGCTAAAAAAAAAAAAGTAGTTCGTAAAGACATGAGTATTTTTTCACCTTCTGCCTTGACTAACATTCAGTAATATTAACTCCTCGAAATGCACTTAAAAAAACAAAAATCATTACCACTCAAGCTCAACTGCCTCTACTTGCTAGGGTCTTTAAAATGCAAGCTATTTGAGTGTTCTTTGAGAGAAATCAACAAATTCGTAAGGGATACTAAAGTAAACACTTCACAGTACTCCGATTGAGACTTGAGAGTCACCAAACCAACCCAAAACAGTTGAAACATAATTCCTAAAAATTTAAAGGATGTCCCAATTCATTAGTTTCGCTAATGAGTTAACAATTATTATTGAATTTATATCAATAAGGAAGAATGATATATGTAGGGGAAAGTACACACATAAATTATATTTATGTGATTATAAAAAAAATAAAAATAAAAGATCCTAACTTAAAAATTGAAAATTAATCCCCTTAATGTTTAATAATCTTAGTTTTCAAGGGTATGTAACATGTACATATCATCACAAACATGAGTCATTAACAAAACTCCGTTGACAAAATGGTCAATTTAATACATACTTTAAAACTCAAAAGAGAATCTAATCTATTACATTTTTTAAAATTTTAATGTAAACGAAAATGTCAATAAACAGAAAAGCGTCACTGGAAAAAAAAAAAGTTTTACATTATCAAATGAAAAAATTCTTGAATTAGAAATTAGAAATCAAATAGAAAAAGAATTCACGGACCAAGTGGATCCTAAAGCATCTCTCTCAAACCAAGAAAAATATGTTGAAGAAGATTCTAGGGGATTAGACATAAAAAAAAAAAACGTAGAAACAAAGAGCAATACAAGACTAAAACGGAAGCAGAACTTGAGTTATTCCTAAAAAGATCTAAAAACATTCATTATGATCAATTTGAAGGAAAATTCTTGTGTTAATTATGATCAATTTGAAAAAAAAATCTTGTGTTAATTATGATCAATTTGAAGAAAAATTCTTGTGTTAATGTGTGAGAAAATCAGCCCTTTGTCCCTCTCAAACCAAGAAAAAGATGTTGAAGAAGATTCTAGGGGATTAGACATAAAAAACATAGAAACAAAAAGCAATACAAGACTAACACGGAAGCAGAACTTGGGTTATTCCTAAAAAGATCTAAAAACATTCATTATGATCAATTTGAAAAAAAAAAAATTCTTGTGTTAATTATGATTAATTTGAAAAAAAAAAATCTTGTGTTAATTATGATCAATTTAAAGAAAAATTCTTGTGTTAATGTGTGAGAAAATCAGCCCCTTGTCTCTCTCAAACAAAGAAAAAGATGTTGAAGAAGATTCTAGGGGATTAGACATAAAAAAAAATAATTAAAAAAAAAAACCGTAGAAACAAAAAGTACTACAAGACTAACACAGAAGTGGAACTTGAGTTATTCCTAAAAAGATCTAAAAACATTCATTATGATCAATTTGAAGAAAAATTCTTGTGTTAATGTGTGAGAAAATTAGCCCCTCATCTCTCTCAAACCAAGAAAAAGATGTTGAAGAAGATTCTAGGGGATTAGACATAAAAAAAATAATAATAATAATAAAATAAAATAAAATAATATAAAATAAAAAACGTAGAAACAAAAAGCAATACAAGACTAACACNTTTTTTTTTGTTTTTTTAGTTTTTTTTTTTTTTTTTTTGTAAAAAGTTTTTCCAAAATGCCCATTTTGTTCGCTGAAAAACTCCATCAGAGGCACTGTCGCGAGTAAGTTACGAGTAAGAACTTACCCACAAAAATGAGAAAGCTAATTTCCTATTCTTCCTAAAATTTACACAAAGAGTCTCTCGCGACTCTTTCGTGAGAAGAAGCTTCCGTGAAACTAGCCCTATGCATTTAAGGCCATTTCGTGAGTGCTTCGCGAGTACCTTACTCGCGAAATGAGCAGTTTTTCAGTTTTAAAAGCCAAACAGTGTCAGTTTTTTCAAAAACTTTCTTTTTGCCTCTTCCACACCTCTCTCAACCAAAACACTATTTTCTCAAAAACTCAACCAAATCTCAAGAGCTTTCATGTATGTTTGAACACTTTTTCTCTTCTAAATCCTTAGATTTAGCCTTAGATTCTAGGATTTTTTAGGGTTGGGTTATTTTGAAAGGGGTTGAGAAAAACTTATTTTCTTGTCAAAATTTTTAATTTTCTTGATTGAGTTGTGTCCCATTGTGTTTGTTTGTGTTTGTGTTGGCCCCGACTGGCATTTTAACATGTATTTAGACAAGATTTCAACATGTTCATACATTGTTTTACATGTTGGTGGTTTTTATGCACTCTAAGTGTTTGACAAAATGCCCAATGGCATTTTCTCATTGTTTTGGACTTCGATGAGTACCAATTTTTGGGGATGACTATGTTTTTACATGCTTAACATGTTTTAAACTTTAGTTGTGTGTTTTGCACACTTTGCCCCATGAGTGTCTTGTCATGTATTGCTCATGCAGCTCACATGCACACCACAAGCACACTTGTCACACACTTGATGCACACACTCAATCACTTGACATGTTTTGCCTTTCACTCATGCTATGTAAGTCTTGTTAGACATTTAGACTTAAAACATGATCTTGTGACTTTGTTTCATTGCTTTTATGCTTTTCAGGACTATTTTGTTCTTTTTTTTTTTTTTTTGACTAACTTGTGTCTAATCAAGTTTGTTTCCATGTTTGTGTTTGTTGTTGTTTCTTTGTGTGGTTATTCATTCTGTAGATGTATCTCATTCCTCTCATGGCAAAAAACAGGTGATTGATCTAACATCATCTCTTGTATCAAAGAGGACCCGTTATCCATCTAGTGATTTGATAACGAGAAATTCAAGACTCTCTCGGATTCTCAATCTTTCTTCAACAAGTTCAAGAGTGCACCTACTGTGGTGGAGGGGTTGTGAGATTTGACACTATGGGATCCACATTTATCCCTAAGATATTTGCGGATAGGATTAGGCAAACTTGTTAAGCAACTTTGAGGATCCCATTGATGAATTGGTTAAAGAATTTTACTTGAAGCTTGGTTCACCGAAGCTAAACTGAAGTGCTGGGTTCAAGGAAAAGATTTTGTCATCACTCTGGATTATCTAGCGAAGATTCTTCACATTAATCATCCGGAGGATGTAGACATTTCACCGTATGATGACAGACTAGCTCCAATGATAAAGATTCTTGACATCCTAGGAGCTGATCATGAAGTCGCCTCCACAAGCACTTCCATTGGGACTGCAAAATTTGGACCGGAGTTGAAGATTCTCACACTAATCACGTTTTTCAACTTGTACCCTCTATCCAACACAGGTTTCATCAACCTTGGAAGAGCACAGTTTCTGGTGATCTAATCAAAGGAGCTCAAATGACATTTGTGCTCACATATTTCAAACCATGGGAAATGGTAGGGAGATCAGCTGCAAGAATGTGTCTTCCCTTCTGCAACCTTGTCATGAAGATCATGGTTCTTAAAGGTGTTCGTCCACCAAAAAAAGGAACTACCTTGCCTCACCAATGACCAATACATTGATTTCACTTCAAATGAGCAAGAGTCACTCCTCTGCTAAAAAGGCAAAGCATAGTCCTTCTAAGACTCCAAAGAGCAATCCTCCCAACATGCACTCCTTTCGAACAGTGACTAGCTACTCCATGAAGCAGAACTTGAGTTATTCCTAAAAAGATCTAAAAACATTCATTATGATCAATTTGAAGAAAAATTCTTATGTTAATGTGTGAGAAAGTTAGCCCCTCGTCTCTCATAAACCAAGAAAAAGATTGTTGGGTTAAAATGAATTGACCCCTTGCAATTATATCAAATTTCAAGATGCAATAGCATGGCAGTACAAACAAATCACCAAACTATCTAAATGCAGTGGAAAATAAATTTGACACAAGTGATTTCTTTACAAATGGGGAAAACCACCGAGGCAAAATCCCATTGGGTGATTTTAAGGTCACTACTCCCAAAAATCCACTATTATCAATCACTAGCTATTACAAGTATAAGGAATCTTACCAAACCCTTTGGTCTATCCCGAAATACCAATCTACAGTTGAACCCTTACCCTAATACCCAATTGGACTTATATTGTAGCGGCAACCTTTCCTTTGATGCGCGAATCTCAGTATATGACTAAACAATGTGCATGAATTCCAGTACGTGACTAACTCTAGCAACTTGAAGAGGTTGTTGGCTGCAAAGTTCTTCAGTTCATCAACAATGAAGATTAGGAATCTCCTTGGTCACAAAACCCTTAGCGTAAAGACACAGTAGCTTCTTCAGAGAGAATAATGAACTAGGTCACTTTTTGCATACGCGACGGCTTTTAAAATAAGCCTTATATATGTCTAGGGTTGTAAGAAAAGAAACCCTATACAAATATTTCAGCCTGGGCCGAAAATCATATTTGGAAGTTCTGATTTCATAAGTCCCGACAGAAACAGCTTATGCCGAGCTTCTGTCGAGCCTCGACTATAAACCTCGATAGAAGTCTTTTTGTTGAGATTGCTGTCGAGATTTAATGAATAGCTTTTCTTTACTTGTTTCTTGGTCAGATCTTTATGACTTTAACACTTGACTTGAACAACATGTTTCTTGAAAGGAGGGAGAGTATCACATGAAAGGAGGTGTGCATATTGAAGAGGCAGATCAGAGGGCTCAAAAGGAGGAAGCTAACCTACAACCACACACACTTTTCGATAGTCTAACCATTGTTTGGCTAGTCTAGTTTATTTTATGCTTCTATAACTGTTGGATGTTTACAGTGCTTTCGTTTAAAGCTTTCAAGTACTTTAGTTTAAAACTTAGTTTTCTTTAGTACTATTTTGTATCTTGGTTTTTATAGCCGTGTCTTGATGCTTATTGTTTTCTATTTCTTTTTGTTTTAGTTTCTTTAATGCATCATGTGTTTGTTGGACATGCAATTGTTTTTAGCATTACTCTTAATTACATTGCGTGTCCGGATGATCATTTACTCGATAAATGTTCATTATAGTCGTTTCCTAGTGACTGTTTATGTTTGATCAAGTTATACGTATTGTCATTTATCCCTTTTGATATCTTGATCTCATTTTAGTTGTTCCTTACACGTGCCTTGTGTTCTACTTGTCACTGAGCTTAATGAAGTTTTGTTGTTATGTGCAAGTGTTTCAGGATATAGGTGTTTTTGGTGCAAGTGCTTCACAGCCTTTAGATTTAGTTGTGAGTGAGTTTTGCCTATGTTCCCAAACTCACGTTGAAGTCTAGAGTGTATTTAAGGGTTTTGTCACGAAATAGCCAAAAGGGGAGATTGTAAAGTTGTGATTTCCAACTATATTGTGTTGGCTTTTATTCCATGCCAAATTTGATTGTACTTTCTTCAATTATTTTACCTGTATGTATGTAAGTTTAATTGTAAGGGATGAGTGTGAGAAATCAATAAAGAATCAAGTTTCAAAAGTTGAACAAGTGAATTTCATGACTGGCTCGCGAGAAGCAACCCGCAAAAAAGCCACGTGTAGAGCACATGACTGGAAGATGAAGAGTTATGCTAGGCTATCATTTTCGCGACTATCTCACGAGAAGGGCCAACCCGCAAAGGACCCGTTAAAGTCTCTGTTTGGCAAAAAATTGTGTTTTGCTTTACCAAGTCTTTACCCACACTATATATACCCTCATTGCCCACAAATTGTAAGGAGTACTTTTCAGAGAGAAAACCCTAGAAAATACACTTGAGAGTTAGTGATTGTTATACCCACAATCATCTATGCATTTCCTTGTGGTTTTCCTCAACTCCTACCTCTCCATCTCTAGATATTTGAGAGGTTTCTAGTTTAAACACTTACCACACTCATTCTGAATGTAAAGTGAGATTTTGGTGCTACTGGGAAGCATTAGAAAGAGCCATTCATTGGTGGATGCAATCGGGCTAAATTGCGGGATCTGAAAAGCTAGAAAAGACAAGGTTTCGAGAAGTTAGTTAGTAGCAGGAGTTTGGAGGGCTCAAGTACATGAGGTAGACTAGGCTTTGAGCGTCTTTTGTTATTCGTGTACTTCAATTTTATTCTCTAGTGGATTGATTTCGACTTGGAGGGTTGCAGAGAGGCTTTTCGTCGAATTCTTCAATTTCCTCTTCGATAACACGTCTCGGTGTTATCTTGTATTTGCATCTCTCTTCCTACTCTTTAAGCTTTTTATTTTATTGTTGATAATGGATGAATATGGCTTAGAGTAGTATTATCGATTCATTGCGCTTATTTACTCTTGTTCCGCATTTAGTCTAAGTAGAGTAAAAGAAATTTATCTGTAATTTTTATTTGGAGGTTTGAATAAACTCTGTGTTTTAGCACAAATCTGAGCTTTCACTTTGAATGGAGAAAGAATGATGGGTTGAATTTTTTGACCTATTAAATGGAAGCTATGATTATAGAGAGCATTAGTGGAGTGGGGAGAGGCAACGAGGGCCACATTTTCCACTTTAATTTTGCTCCTTAGGTGGATCCTGAAGGAATCGCAGGAATGGTGCCCTCACATTTTATAAGAATTCTTGAATGGAAATTTGAATGGAAATTGAAAAGGGATGTAACTACAGTTCTGAAGACACATATCTTTTTTGTTATGGTATAAATCAACCCTATGGGGTACCATTTTGCCTAGACAAAGTCCCACCATGACAAAAAATTAAAGCGATGATTGCTGAGCAAAATTATCTTTTACTGTTTCAGTTTGTGGACGTTACAAAGCATGTTGGGTTTTCAAAAGATTGAGACAAGGAATTATGGTGATGTCAAGGCACTACTAGCTACTACTCTTTGAGCTAGCAGATTATCAATGATACATATTATTTTGGCATGGAAATGGAAATTGCGTTTAAGCATGTTGGATTTTTCAAAAGATTGAGACAAAGAATAATGGTGATGTCAAAGCAGTACACTACTATTAGAGCTAGCAGGTTATCAATGATTCATATTATTTTAGCATCGAAATGGAAATTGCGTTCAACAATTTGTGAAAGAAGACACATATCGTCATTACAAGTTGCTTTGATGTTGGTTTCTTACACCCAATGCACTGAAAAGTTTACTAACTTTTTGAAAGGTGAATAAATTGGCATGAAAACGTGTTAAGGGTCCCTTACTGTCTCCTCTCTCAGCATGCCTATATCTTTCAAAATCTAGTTGAAATGAGTTATAGGTTCTTGATGACAGAAATGATGAAACAAATTGCAAACCAACTTGAATCCTAAGGATCTCAAGCTCTGATACCAAATTATGATGGAGGAAAAAATGGTGAAAAGGAAAGATGTTTTAGAAAGCTAAGTTGCTTAGAGAAAAAAAAGAATTAACTAGCTCTTCAAGAGACACACTCTTGGAATAATACCTCATAGGTAGATTTCTTAGATTCAAATTCAACTAGTTACAATGAAGGCAGCCTTGCTTATTTATAGTTACATAAGCAAGCAGCTGAGTTAGTTACAATAACCCACCATGTGGCTGCCATGTGATTTGACCAAAGCCTAACTAACTTATCTATCTAACTAATAGACTATTGCACTTACCACTAACAACCTATCAGCTAACTAACTTTTTGTTACGAGTGATAAAGGCTATTAAAAGTAAAACCAAAAATTACTTATTATACAACAAAAGCTAGTAACAGATAGATTTAAAAATGAATTGCATCACATTAGCTCTCAATTGATGACAGTTATCAAGATGGTATCGGGACTTGCAATTTCAGCTTTTCTTATATAGTTTCTTGAGCAGTTTTGTGTTTTCAATAATACCACTTGTTATTCAAACTCAAGGTCTTCTTGAACACACTTAGAAACAAACACTCAATTGCATATAAAGAGCATTTTGTGTATAGGATATGCCAATCACATGAAATATGACCGCTACAAATCTCAACTTATATCAAACAGTAGTTAACAACATGGATGGATCTTTTAACACAAACTTTAGGATAAAGTTTTTCCCCAAACATGTTCAAAGCTTTTGGCTTCAACCCCTAATAAATGTGTCAACTTTTATTGTCATGTGCATTGCCTATAATTCATTTGGTTGGTTAGACTAAGTGAGTCATGTGCATTGTACATTATAATGACGCATATTATCTTCTTATTGGGAGTTCAAATCAATGGCTTTAAACATGTTTTCGGTCATTTTCTAGGTTTCTAGGTCATTTCTTTCATTTTTTAGGTTTCGGGGATATTTCAATTATTTTTTAGGTTCTAAGGGTATTTCGATCATTTTTAGGTTTTAGGGATATTTCTGTCATTTTTAGGTTTCAAAGGTATTTCATTCATTTTTTTTTTTTTTTTTTTTTTTTAGGTTCTATGGGCATTTCAATCAATTTTTTTTTTTTTTTTTTTTTAAGTTCTATGGGCATTTCAATCAATTTTTAGGTTTCAAGGTCATTTTGATCATTTTCTAGATTTAGGGATATTCTGGAAGTTTTGGGGGGTGTTTCGGTCTTTTTCTTAGGTTTCAGGGTATTTCAGTCATTTTCTAAGTTCTAAGGAAATTTTGGTAAATTTTTAGATTTTGGGGTCATTTTAGACATTTTTTAGGTTCTAAAAGTGTATTTTAGTCATTTTTTAGGTTTCAGTGCCATTTCTATCATTTTTTTTAAGGTTCTAATGGTATTTTGGTTATTTTTAGATTTTATGGGTATTTTGGTCATTTTAAAGGGTCTTGGGTAGTATTTTGGTCATTTTGAAAATTTAGGTGCATTTTGGTCATTTATAGAGTTAAGGGTATTTTGGTAATTTAATTGGATGGATTTTACCTATAATAATTGGGTTGGGTGGAGTTTGACTTACAATTAATTAGTTGAATGTATTATAATGGGTAAGTGAGTTTTATGTGCTCCACCCCTTTATGCCCAACCAAAACCCATTTTGAGCTTGCATGTAAGCCATTTACCAGTTGAATGCAAGCAATTTGTCTATGCAACTGCATAACTTTCGATCCAAGTTATCATTAAAGTTGAATTGAATCTTTGGACACTGTAGGCTACAATTTTTTTTTTTTTGACTTAAGGCGTAGCAAAGAAGTTGAAAGGTATAACTGGCAGAGACCGATTATCCACGGTTTAAGCGTTTTGTTCTAATGAGCCTCTCCATTATGATCTTACAAACCCATCAACTACAAAATATTGACTTATGTATAATAGCACCTCCCAAAACTATCAGATACGTTCAAAGCGAAGCAACAAAAAGGAAAGAGAAATGAGCGGAGATGAGAGTATTACAGTCACCCCATCCGGGCTATCCCTATTAACCTTTGAAGTTTGAACCTTGTAGAGTTCCTTAAACAAGAATGAGACTTTTGCAACTAAGCACACCATTGGGCTCCCACCTTTTTCCTTTTTCTCTTTTGTTAATTCAATAATTATTCCTTTTCCTCAATATTTACAATGAAGAAGAGAGAATTTGACATCTAAATGTTTCCACTAAAAACAGTAAAGCACCACGAAGGTTAGTCTAACTGTCGCCCTTTTTTCTATTTCTTAATTACAACTATTTTGGGAACCCAAATCAATTGCTCAACCCATTTAAATAACCCAAAAAAAATACCAAGACAGATTGAGAATTGAGAAATGAGACTTCAAGACAGATTGTCTTAATTACGTTAAAACCTATAACAAAATGTCAAATGAAAGTGACAATTTTTCGTAAGCCCTTAACCAAAGATTGGATCCAGAATGCAGGCTACATCGCCAAACAGAAACCAAAAATCCACATATGACAGACATATATAAACATATCTTTGATCATTAAATCACAATAAAAAAATAAAAATAAAAGAACTGTCACTACAAAATATCTACTCACGTAGTACACAAAAATATGTGTAATTCAATGGAGAAGCTGAAACATGCCATCAATGTTTACCAGAAAAACGAGGAAGTTGAAATTGCAGAGTTTTCATTCACTCGTTAGCAATCTTCAATACACGTGGTGTCCAGACCTCCCATTAAACACACTGTTTCTGTTGTAGGAGCTGACACCCCCACATTCATGCATCCTAACAAACTTCTTAGAATCTCCAGCAAAGGTTGTGGATATTTTCGAAATCTATAAGAAATAAGGTTAGCTATGAGAAAATTAAAACAGGCATGTATACATAACATGAAGATAGAAAGCCCTGAACTTATCAACTCAATTAAGCACAAGAAATTTCTAATAGATCTCAGCTTTCTCTTTGAAATGTCAAGGATGCTCACTAGGGAAATCCATTGCAATACCACAGTTACTATTTGGCCCTTGGTTCTACCATTTTTGTCTTCTTGAGGACCCAGTGGTCATCAGTGAATATTATGTACATTATTTTGGTCTAAAGAACATAGCAAAACAACATATACCAGAGATCACTAGCAGTACATATTATTGTAAGAAAAAGAAAACTAACTGTTTATATTATGGCAAAAAACAGAACTGTAACATAAAATTTTGTTACAATGTGGAGGATAACTGCTTCAATAGTGTGTACTAGCTTATATGCTAAATGCTATTTTCTTGGCTTCAAATATGTAATTATAAAAGTTTAATCAATCATAAAATATTATTGGAAGGTGTCAGCTAATCACTGGTAATGTTTAGTGGGTCCTATTTTCAACATTATAGACCAAATCATGCCTCCATCAAGTAGGAAGGATTTATGCACATGGGGAGGGCTGCTACCCCATTGTGTAGCTCATAATTTGCCTTCAGACAACTTAAAGAGAACTACAAACAATATTTAAAATTCTGTGGGTAAAGGAACACACACTTGTGCAATAGATATTGCTCTCTGCATATATACAAACTGCAGTCTGTTTTCTAGTCCAAAACCCAATAACAGTAGAAAGCCTTGTCTACATCAGAGCCAGTTTAGAGTTGACCCTGGACAAGATTACATAATTTTGGAATAACCAATCAATTCTGCATGATATCCCAGCCTAATAAAAATGATCATTCCCCACTAGAATAATTTTTCCTATTTTTATTAGCTACCACAATATAGATTAGCCTAAGCTGTATTGATAATTACATTGATCTAGTATACCTCTCCCAAAAAAATAAAATAAGGGGAGGGGGGCGTAAGGCTGCTTACCAGTCACCTCTCCAATACCGTGCAAAAGAGGGAGTTTTTTGTACTATGTATGACCTATCCTATATATAGGATACTTCCTGTGTACTAGTGTAATGTCGTATCAATAAGGTGGTCTTTTATTGATAAAAATTGACAATTATATTAAAAGTCATGTAACTTATATCTTATGATACTGTCATTGATTTATGTCAGACAAAATCAATGACACTTATGACAGAACCTAACAAAGTAGTATTAAAGATAAGAGCTTGAATTCAAATGACTGCCTATGCCAAAGTAACAGAAAAAAATAGTAACATGTGCATGATGATGCACTCATCTGTCAGTTGAAATATCCCCCCCCCCCCCAACACACACACACACACACACACACACACACGTACGTTTGTAAAATACAGATTATAAAAGAGTAAAATATCTTCCTCTTTTTCCAGACTAGAATTCTCCTAATTATTAAAAGCCTCTATATCCCAATGAAAAATTATGTAATTCTGCCCCTATTTATTTCATTCCTCTCTGAACTTCAAGAAGTCAGACCTAATTATAAAAAATAATAATAATAATAATAAAAACACACACACACAGAGGCATGCACAACTTCAAGAAGTCAGACCTAGGTCCACAAGTGGAACAAAAGGATTTTTATTTAAATCCAAAAAGAAAGATTGCACAGATGTTAATACAGGTGGCAAGAATGCAGTTGCTTAAAAAATAGGCTGGATAAAAATAGTTGTATTTATAAACAATGAGGCTTTAAAAGATGCACATAAGCCAAATAATAAGCTAAACCAAACACGCTCTAAGAGTCATATCATGATGCAATTTATGGCAATCAAAAGCTCCATTTGTTTTAAAAATAAAAATAAAAACATTTTCCAGGAAAAAATATCTTCAGTAGAAAATATTTTCAAAGAAAATAATTTGTTGCCTACTGTTTGGTTGAGTCTCTGAACTACTTCTCCAGTGTTTGGTGCACAAAAAATATCTATTGTCAAAACCAACAAAAAATCACTGAAGTCAATAGGCAGTGGTGGTTATGGTGGCAGCAGTGACAGTGGGAGGGGGAGAGAAAGAGGTGGTCATCATGGGGGCGCAGGGGATAGATGGGAGGTGCTGGCAACAGCAAGGAGGAATATGGTTTTTTTGGGAATGTGTGTGTGTGGAGGAGGTGGTGGTGGTAGCAGAAACAAAGGAGCAAGGAGGAGGCCAGGAGGGAGGGAAGAGGTGGTTAATGGCACAGAGAAGTTGGGAAGGGAGTAAGGAGGTGATTGAGGTAACACAGAGGAATGGGGAGAGTTAGGGAGGTGGAGAGTGGGGACATCAAAGGCTTGGTCTAGGAATTGTTTATGATTTCACACTGCATAAGCAATTTTCAGCTCCTTTTCTGTAATATTCCATTGATCATGAAAACATTCTGCTAACAAACAATTTTCAGTTGCACCAATTATTACAAAACAACTTCTGCAAAATATTTTATGCCAAAACAAATAGTGTCAAGGATCTAGATGAGTTTGGAGAAATCACACTGAGCTTAACAGCAAACATATAAGAAAACAGTTCAAGGATACAAAGGAGGATACAAGTGTAGATAGAATTGCTGAAGCCTGATGACTTTGTACTGCAAAGTTATGCGAATAAACAATGTCAAAAGCTAACTACACATTCAAACAAAGATAAAACCATGCTTAAAATAGAAATTAGAAAAACTAGAATTACTCACTTCAAAACATGAAGCTACTCAGATTTATCATGGTAGCCAGGAAAGTTCCTTATTGAAAGAGTAGATGCTAGTTTGGTCGAGCAATTCCATAACACAATTTATCTGGTCTGATGCTTGCTGCCAGTGGAGAGATCATCTTCATACATATCATGAGATTCTGAAGGAATGTATCGATCCTCAAAAGCATTTTGTTCCAGAAAGTCTGAACTATGATTTTCATATGTTTTTCTTCCCCTTCTATCCTCAACGTTTGATTTCTGTTCGTCTTTTTTTGCAACTGAATCATCCACAGAATTTGACCTAGAAGAAGATGATCTACTATAATGATATTTTAACATGCCAGAAGATGGCTGCTTAATCTCATGGTGCCTGATATTGGACACCTCCAGATCATCTCGCTCTCTTCGATGACTACTTCGCACATGTGACCGGCGATGACTATCATTTCTGCTGGGGCTTCTTGAATAAATTTCACTATCATGTTTGTCCCGATGGGAACATCTCTGATCCACATATTCATGGTGCTCATCAAGAGAAGCATCTTTCAGACTTTTAGATCTCTTACCACAATCAGAGTGTGACTGTGTCCTATCATTATATTGGCTACCTCTGGCTGCAGCATAACCACTTTTTCTTGGCTCATCAACAGTGATGGTGCTATCATTTCTGCTGGGGCTTCTTGAATAAATTTCCCTATCACGCTTGTTCCGATTGGAAAACCTCTGATTTACATATTCATGGTGCTCATTAAGAGAAGCATCTTTCAAACTATTAGATCTCTTACCATACTCAGAGTTTGAGTGTGCCCTATAATTATATTGGCTACCTCTGGGTGCTGCATAATCACTTTTTCTTGGCTCATCGACAGTGATGGTGCTGTCATGAGCAGAAGATGATTCAGATGGAAACATTCCTTGATCTTCAGTTCCCTTCACTAAACACCCAATTCCTCCAGCTTTCTTAATTTCCTCCATGTATTCGTCTATTATATCCCTTGTAACCTTTGAAAAGCACATAAAAATAAAGGCATTAATGAGGGAAGAAATCAACTAGGTATCAAACTGAGCTGCAATTGTAAACAACATATAACTAATGCAATTGTACAATGATTTTGTCAAAATTGGTGACACCTCATTTTAGATACTTCACCATAGTGTTCACAGATGTCAACCAGAACAATGCATTAACAGTCAACAAATGGTCCACAGTCTTCAATAACTGAAGGACCTATTTTCAGACTTTCACAATTACACATGTTCTTCATAGAAAGTATGAACCACAAAAGGAAACAAACTCCTTTCTTAGGCACAATCTTCCACATCATATTGTTCTATGCAAACAACAAAGGAATAACATACATTTTGGGAAAAATATGGCACACTTGGTCAAAGGTCAAGTCAGTAGAGCAAAGCGCATAAACACAAGTAGATACAGGAGCAAGAGCTGATCCCTTCCAAAACAAGCCTATGATCATAACTAGAATTCTATAAAGCAATACTTAGTAGTTTTCGTCACAAGAAATAAACAATGATAGTCAATTAAGGACACAGTTATAAGGAGATATCATTATGGGAAAGACCATCACATTGAGCCTTAACAACAAGTCACCAAATGTTCATCATGGAAACTACAAGACTACATGTCTTTCATTTTATTTATTTTTGAAAGATAGAGTTTACGATAAACATCCAAAAATCAATTGGAGGATGACATCTTCAATGCCCCTTCAACTCATTTTGTTCAAACGAAGCAGAATAAGAAGAAGTTGCTGCTGCTGCTAGCAGATGGGAAATTTAACAGTTTTCAGGTTTGAAGCATTGTCATCACCTAGTCATATTTCCCATCTCAGCTCATTCTTCACCCTCTTTTCTCTCCACTTAAGGCTACAGCAATTGCCTTCCTCAGCAACTGCAAAGCCACATAACCTCTATAAGTAACATACATGCAACTTCACTCTCTTATACCCAGTTACCACTTGGTCCACTTCTTTCTCCTCTATGATTCCCAAATATACCAAACGGTGAAGAATTGTGTGAAATTTGGGAATATGAGAAAAAAAAAAAAAAAAAAAGATAAATCCGTAGGCTCAAAATTATAGAAAAGATAATAATGGTTATATTTATTCTCCATACTTGCAACATAACTTGCAGATTTTTGTCATTTACAAAGTGCTTACACACATGGCCTATGTGATGAATGACCGCTAGAGATTTAAGCTTGCATCTAATAATAGATTCCTAAAATGCTTAATAATTTCAATGGCTAATTCAGCAGATGATTGAATGACTTGTTACTCTCTTATGTATTATGAATTCAATAATTTTTTATCTTATAACACAGTTCTAAAAAAAAGAAGATCATATACAATGCAAAACAGGAAAATACATAATTGAAACACTATAATCGAACTCCACTACTTCATATACTCAACTCCACTAAACCAACCCTTATGCAGTGGACACCAGATGCAAGCCCCAGATCACATGACAGAGCAATGGAGGACCACTACATAGAGGACCCAATCAATATTGATTGATGCTGATGGATTGTCAGACTTTTTGGATTTCATTTTATTTGAATTTTTGGACTTAATGTTATTTAATTTCATTCCCACATTTAATTTAATTATTACAAGTTAATTCCTTTCCTTACTTGGTTATGAACTTATATACTTTCTTTCCTTGGTATAACTTGGGAACCCTATATAAGGCCAAAATTCAGTATTGGTACATTTTGCTGGATAAATAAAATTATTGTTGAAATATTCTTCCAATGGTGCTAACTCTAGGCAACTCTAAGTGCCAACTCTTAGGGTGTGTTTGTTTGGAGGTGAAATAGGGTAGATGAAAAACTTTTGAGAGAAAATGGGAAAGAAAACTTTTTGGAGTGTGTTTAGTTGGGTGGGGAGGAAGGAAAATAAATGATGAAACCCAGGTGTTGTCTCTCTGGGCCCACTAAAAAGTTTTCTCTCCAAAATAGAGAGAAAACTGAAGGGAAAAATTGGACATCATTTTTGGACAAAAATGCCCATGTGCAGTTGAACATGGGCTTCTCCACGTTGCTCTTCTTCATTTTTTTTCTTTTTCTTTTTCTTTTTCTTTCCTCTTGGACGTTGCCTCTTCTCCCCTCATTTTTTTTTTTTTTATTTACTGGGCAGGCTTCCTACACACCCAATGCTCATATTCTTTTTCCTTTTTTGCTTAGATGTAATTTTTTTTTTTTTTCTAGACATGATTTTTATTTTTTAATAAATTTAGGTGATTGATTTTTTTTTTTTGGTTGTTTATCCCTTTTTTAGTTTTAATTGGACATTATTTTTTAACAAAGGTATATACATAAATTTATACAAACTCACTTTTTTCATCCTTCTACTTTTTCACTCCCAACCAAACAAAAATGAGGGAAATTAAAATATTTTCTATCCTCCCACTTTTCCATCATCCCACTATTTTCTATCATCCCACTTTTCCACCCCTCCAACCAAACAGACCCTTAGGTTTTATCTTTCTTTCCACCACTTAGTGCCAACTCCAAGCAATCCTCAAAATTAATTCCTCAGTTTATCTTTTTTGTACTTTTTGTTTAGTCAAAACTTCCATTAAGAATTTTGTGTTGCACCACCTTAATTTCAATTTAATTATGATCAGCTTTATGGATCCTTATTATCTAATTGGGATTAACCACAAGAATTGTTTTCCACAATTCTATCCTATCCAAAATCATACTCTTTGTCGCCTCCCTATTTCACTTCATCAACTACTACATTCTTTTATTTGTAAGTTACACAACCATCAATAGATTTTGGATCGACACCCCCCCCCCCCCCCCCATCCACCCATTCTTGTGTTGTGGAAGGAGGAAGTGCCATTTGAGCTAAAGCTCGTTGCCCACTTCATTGACTTCATATAGGAATAATTATTAACATTTTGTCACTTTATAATCAAAACTCAATCACACTTTGACATTCAAATGACATGTTAATATTGTCTTATTGATGTTTTATCAGCCTGTAAACCGTCCATATTACTCCAACACCAAATAGCAGCAATGTTATCAACATCAAGTGTAATAATGTATAATATTGTCTTACTGACATGTTAATATGTCTTATTGATGTTTTATCAGCCTGTAAACCGTCCATATTACTCCAACACCAAATAGCAGCGATGTTATCAACATCAAGTGTAATAATGTATAATTTTCTGACCATATTAAATAAGACGATACACTTGCAACAAAAGAAATTTCTAGTACTAAAACCTACTTTTTACCTGTACAGCTGTTTTCTTCCCCTTTTTTCCACGATATGACATTCTTCTGCGTTTGTAATCCCTTTCTTCAGCCAGTAACTCCTCTCTAGTCTTAGTCTTGTTTGTTTCCTGATGTATACACAAGATTTTGAAGTTATGAGATTTAAAAGTTAAGTTACCCACCAAATAAATAGAGGTTAAGATTTTAGTTAATCTGCCTGTTATAACCAAAATTGCTGACAAGAGAGGAAATGCAAATCAAAAAATCCAAGAAAGAAGACTAAACTTAGTAATCATCCAATCAAACAACTGTAAAATGAAGACTTTAGGATGTTGTAGTGATCTCCATCCCATTGAATTTCTGATTATCTCTCTCATGCCAAATGACCATAAAGCAGATGTGTGACATAGTTACCACTCTGCCTACTTTAAAAACTCTATTTCTTTAGGCCTAACTACAACAATCTTGAGTGACATGTCCCAAAAGAAGTGTTTCAGAAGTTTTATCTTTAAGTTGTGTTGCCAAGCCTAAGGAAGACTTTTCATAAATCTGCCAAGTGACCAACAACTTTTATGCCTCTTTACAGCCACGTCATTTAAATGACATGAGCCTCTAATATGAATGTTACAATGGGTCACGTCAAACTTTTTAGATAGGTAGGTCAAGTCAAAAACTAAAATAATTTTTATCAAAATGGCAGCAAGGGGACTAGGTTTAGGTGTTTTAAACTGACTAAAAAAAAAGAATGTTGTGGCTACTTCAACCAAAACAGAGATGTTCATGTTTCTAAAAGCAGTACCTCACCACTACAAGCTACTATCCATATTCATACTTTAGTCGAGTAAACCCCTCAACAACAAAAAGGTTATTCCTAAAAAATAAGAAGTGATTTAATTTTCCGCAAATGACAAATTCCATCAAAGTTCTAAAAAAGGTAAAAACTAGTATGAACCAAACATAATTTGGTTGAATTTCCCAAGACACAATTGTCATGGTGCCCATTTAGTAATGCGGTTTCAAGCTGCACTTTTCCAAAATACAACTATTTTAAACTTCACTTTTTTCTGGATAAAATGAAGAAAATAAATAAATAAAACCCAGTTTCAAAAAGTTGAAAAATAAGCCAATACCAAACAGGAACAAAGTCACACGTGCACCCAATGGGTCTTGAACCCATAATTCACCACCCTCCACCAAGCACTTGCAAGGGAAGGAGGTGTCCGTTGAGCTAGAGCTCATTGGTAAGATGTAACTTCCTGCTGAGATATACAAAGCAATGAATACCTGTCTAAAGGACTGTTGCCTAAGTCCATCATG
The DNA here is from genome assembly GCF_002906115.3 of Quercus suber. Taxonomy (NCBI): domain Eukaryota; kingdom Viridiplantae; phylum Streptophyta; class Magnoliopsida; order Fagales; family Fagaceae; genus Quercus; species Quercus suber. Next base: position 576,459 of record NW_027069683.1, on the reverse strand, counting down.
CTCAAGTATAGGCCTATAGTTTGGACGTCTTTTCCGCTCTTCATATGCTCTCTGTGACAGATAATCATGCTCAGCCACCCTACAAATAGAAAGAAACTGACCTCAGCATTTATTTTTAAAAATGAAAACTGGTATGTCTGTCAAGATAAAACTACATCACATAAAAATAGGAGAAGATCTAAAAGAATGATTCCAATAAGTTGGAACATGAGATGGAAATGAAGACACCCTATTCAACACTACATAGAGGCCGTGCCCAGTGCACAAAGCTCCCACTTGGTCTAGGAGAGGTGGTTGGCAGGTAGCCTAAACCCCAAAACCAGTCGTATCTGACCAACACTATATAGACGATAAAAAAATCATAGATAAGACCACAAGGTCCACAACAAACTCTGCTAGCCTATTTACAGGTATATCATATGGATGTCACAACATACACATCTATCTACTATCTCTATTTAAATAAATAGATAACTAAATAAAAAAATTTAAAAAAAAATTGATATGTACTAAGATTTATTGACATAAAAAAGGGACACCTTAGTACAGAGGGATTGTACAAGGGTCAAATAAAAACTTACAAGAATCAATAAAATCAAAGATAGAAGAGTGATTGGTTTCAAAAGGCAGACAACCAATCCAAAAAAGTTCTGAAGAAAAATAACTTGAGGTCAGGAATGGATCTCTCAGAATCTTCAAAACATCTACTATTTCTTTCCCTCCAAAGACACCATATTAAACAATGGGGAACAATTATCCAAATATGACCATTTCGATGATGACCAACCCAGCCTTGCCAGAAAGCAAGGAGCCCCATAACTGACTTAGGCATAACCCAACTTACTCCAAATAAACCCAAAACCATAGACCACAATTCCATAGCAACTAGACAATGAAGGAAAATATGGTCAACCGATTCACCATTACACTTGCACATAAAACAACAATCCAATATCCAAACCTTCCTTTTTTGTAAATTGTCAATCGTCAAGCATTTTCCCAATGCAGCAATCCAAACAAAGAAAGCCACTCGAGAAGGGATCTTCTGCTTCCAAATATTTTGAAGGGAAACAACAATCATTAGAGCCCACTAGAAGGATGTAATAATCTTTAACCATGAATCCCTTATTTCTATCTGGTTTCCAACTCATTTTATCCTCCCCAGACCCCTTTAATGAAGAGCCATATATAGTATCCATGAAACTCGACACAGCCTCCAATTCCCGAAAATGAAAACCCCTAAAGAAACTTACACCCAAAAAAAGACCCCATTAGTGAACTTCATAAGCTCAGCCACACTTGCCTCCTTATCTCGGCAAAATCTAAATAATTCGGGAAAGCGGACAGCAAGAGATGTCTTCCCACACCAACAGTCTTGCCAAAACTTCACCATCGACCCATCACCAATATCATACAGAATATAACGAGAAAAAGGCCATCCTCGACTAATATTTTTCCACAAACCAATACCATATGGACCAAAAACTAGACCGGTACACCAACCACCCCATACAAATCCAAATTTCACCTCTATCACTTGCCTCCAAAGGGCTTCCCTTTCAAATGCAAATCTCCATAGCCACTTCCCAAGCAAAGCTTCATTAAAAAGTCTTACTTTCCTTATCCCCAAGCCACCTAAAGAAAGAGTAGTACAAACAATAGCCCATATAACCAGGTGAAATTTAGGTTCATGGATCATTCTTTGCGTGAACAACAACACAGAGGAAGATTCTAAAATGTGATAATCTCCTGAAGAAAGGAATTAATCTACTAGAATGGTGTTGCATGTGCGGGCATTGCGGTGAGACTGTGGATCGTTTGTTGTTACCTGTGTTGTGGTCTTTTATCTTCTAAATAATTGGGCTTCATAGCGTATTTCCCAAGAGTGTTGGTGATCTATTACACGGATGGAAGAACTATATTGGGAAACATTCATCCCTTGTTTGAAATCTAGCCCCTTTTATGTCTACTATGGAAACTAAAGAGAGAGGAACCATTGTAGAGTGGAAGATGTTGAGCCTCGATTGTTTAACAAAAGTCATCTTTTCATAAGATAATTGTTTGAATGGTCCCATATTCTAGGTTCTAGAAACAATCATTGTATGGTAGATTTCATTGATTGATTTGCATAAAAATATATGTACTATAACCTTCCTATGTTTTTAATTACGGATTTTCCTTTCTATAGATATACTTGTCAACCATCTATTCAAAAAGCAGTAATACATATTATCAAGGGACATTAATCGTATGTCCAAAAGAAATAGCGTATCAGATACAATTACAAAGATCAAAGCTTTCGGTTTCAGGATTCACTTTCAGCAGTATCAGATACATGTTAGAAGTCTCCACGAAGTACTAATATACAACAAAGACACGACTCTAATGTCAAAACATCCATTCAATTACATAAGCAAGCAGGGATCTGTTATTATATCTGATTTGGAAAAAAAAAAAAAAAAAATCCTTCTCCATACGCATCTCATTTGCAACACTTAGTACAATAGTTTCTAGCTTTCTATAATTCTTTTCAGTTCTTTCAATGGCCAACTTCTTACTAAAAAAAAGACTGAAAGTGAACACGCTGTACAGCATAGAAATTAAACAGTGGCAACATACATATAACAGAGACTAGAAAAGGCACAAAGGATCAAGATAGACTTTGAAACTGAAATTAGAATTCCGGAATCCAAACACCAAAAAGAAAGCAAACTACAAACTTCACTGCTAGCGGCCTACAACCTTGGTTCTTGTGTCATGAATGAGACCATTATGACACAACAAATGAAAACGAGAACAAGTTTAGCCAAATGTAAATAGGTTAGCAAGCATAGTAGAGAAAGAAAACAGGGAATAGTAACATACAGCTGATACTTGGTAAGCGGTTGAGAAACATGAAACCCATTAAAGTTTTGTTGAAGCATGGCTCTTTCTTTCAATGCAGTAACCGCTGCTTGGACTTGTGACACAGAAATGACCTCATCTCCGCGGCCAGCATGAGCATGAGCATGGGACTGGGTCTGGGTGGTGATAAACAATCCCAATTGCGCTGCCTCCAATACACATTGCTTAAGCATGTGAATAGCAAATAGCTTCCCATTCATTTCACCATAGAGAATGGAAAGCTGAGAGGCTAACCACATCAACGCTTGTACCAAAACGGGACACTTGAAAAAACTCATTACACTCTGCTCATTCGATTGTTGCTGAGAATAATTATGTAGAGCTTCCTCGACAATAGTGTTGAGGCAGAGCCTGAAAAGCAACAATATATGATCCCTCATTGCCACATCAATGACAATGCTGCCATATCGCGGGGAACTCATGATCACCCAATTTCCGATCAGCCCGGGAAGGGAAAGGGAAAGGGAACGGAGAATGGCGTGGGAGTAGGCGGTGGGGTAATCAGTCCAGGCGTCGGTTTCGGCTCTAATAGAGAGCAAGTCGGAGGGGAGAATTGAGAAATCGAAATCGAAATCGATAGGAAAAGGGTTGTTGGGAGAGTGAAGGGATAAAAAGGCGGGAAGAGGAGTAGCGGTTGGGGTTGGGGTATGTAGAGTGGAGAAGTGAACGACGGCGGGGCAATCGTGATAGAAAAAATTGGAAGAAGAAGAAGAAGAGCAGTGGCAGCGAAGGGAGTGGCGGAAGAGGGCGGAAGAGGGGATGAGGTGGTGGGGATTGAACGGGCATTGGATTAGGTTTTGGTTTTCAGAATGGGGAGTGGTGGAAATGGAAAGGGAAAGGGAGTGACGGAGGGTTTGTTGGGAGAAGTGGATGAGGTTTTCAAGTGTGGTCAGTAACGAATTAGGGTTCATTGGATTGGATTGAGATTTTGGGGAGCTAGGGTTAGGGTTTTGATTTGAACACACACAGACAGACAGACAGAGATCAAAAGATCAGATTCCGGGGTGCCCTCTTTCTTGAAGAAGAAAGCATGATATCGCTCATGAATGAATGATGACCGACTCACATCAGAATCATCGCTGCAATATTTGGGGGAAAATAGTAAACTTTTTTTTTTTTTCTGACTATCTAGTTAGTAAATCCGGTTTGCAAACTATATTATATAGTAGAATCTCGAGTATTTGAGACTCGATTTTGGCCTGTAAATCGAGTCTCAAATACTTGATTTTTATGGTCTGATATGGCATATTTTTCTACATGAAGACCACCTGAAAATCGAGTCTCTAATACTCGATTTCCAAACCAAAAATATTTGAAAAAATTTGAACTCTCCAAGTCTCATGTACAAGCCAAAATACCAGAAAAAAAAAAATACAATCAGATCACAGACAAACAATCCAGAAAAAGATCAAGCTCAAATGCATGTGTTCATCAAAGAAAAAAAAAACCCAGAAACAGAAGACCTGGGTCGCCGAAATACAATCAGATCACAGAGAAACAACCCAGAAAAAGATCAAGCTCAAATGCATGTGTTCATCAGAGAAAAAAAAAAAAAAAAAAACCCCAGAAACAGAAGATCTGGGTCGCGGGGCGACCTGGGGCTCGCGCCGGCCTCTTCTGGTTTCGGCTTCTTTCCTTCTTATTCGGTTTTTTTTTTTTTTTCCTTTCTGGCTCTGATTTCTTTTTTTTTTTCGGTGGAGCTGGTCTGATATAAATATTGACTTAGAAATCGAGTCTCAAATACTCGATTTCCACATAGATGCCACATGAAAAAAGTGTCAACTCAGACCCGATCAAAATATAAAAATCGACCCTTAAATACTCGATTTATAGCCCCTAAATCGAGTTTCTTAAACTCAAAATGCTAGAAAAAATATATAGTTTGAAACTATTGACAACTAACTATATAGTTGAGATTTTATGGTTATTTACCAATTTCGTTCCAATATTTGGTTGAACACAAGAGGAACTAACTACCAACTACAGGTTTCTATTCAATGTTTTGGTTAGCTTGCATCCTCTAATATTAAATTCAGGTACAAGGTTAGATTGCATTCAATATCTTCAAGTAAATTAATATTAAATTCAGGTTTTTATTAATTTTCTCACATGAAAATTTTTTATAAAATTAATAAAAATATTTATGTGAAATTTATTTTCAAAAAATCGTTTTTATTAGTTAATTGCATACATAAAGGCAATTTTTTTTTCTTTTTAAAAATTAAACAAAATGCCTAAATTGAATAAATTTGAAACTTAGATGACTCAATTAAACAAAAATAAAGTTAAAAAATTAAAATGAATTTTAGTCTAACTGAAATTGTGAAATTTGGTGGATTGTTTTGGACAAAACTTGGTGGATTTTTTTTTACAATTTAACACCAAAAAAATGTTAACATATTCATTAGTTAGCATGGTTTTCAAACTATTTAGGCAGCTAACATCTTGAGTTTATCAGACTCGAGTTCCATAAGGTGGCAAAGTTAAGGTGGAAAAAAATCTACGTGGAACTCGAGTCTTGAAAACTTGAGTTCCACAAAAGAAGAGGAAATCCAAAAAACCCAATTGATTATCTTCTTCTCTCCCACTTCCAACCACAAAAACCCAACAACAAAATCAAACATCCACACAGCAAACCGAAATTGAAAACACACCTCTATCACCATGAACAACTCAAACTCATAAAATTCACAATACTCAAACCTACTGAAAATTCACAAAACGAAAACTCAAACCCACAAAAAATTCACAATACCCAAACCAACCATGGCTCTGATCAAATATGGCTTATGTCCCACATCCACAACCATAACCACCACTAGATCAGCTACCCAAAATTACGAACAAAGAGAGAGAGAGGCACGAACGAATGGTGAGAAAAAAAAAAGTGATCGATCTTATCATTGATGGTCAAAATCAGTTTAAGCAAAAGAATTGAAGAAGAGAGAAGAGAGGAATAACAAAGGCAAAGAGAAGAAAGAAATAAAGAAAAAAGAATAAACTATGTGAACTGAAGAAGAAAGAAAGAAGGAGAAAAGAAAGAAAAGAAGAATGGTCATGGGTTTTTCTCTTGAGGAACTCGAGTCTCTAAGACTCGAATTCCATGTGGATTTTTTTCCACTTCAACTTTGCCATCTCATGGAACTCGAGTCTAAGAGACTTGAGATGTTAATTTCTTAAATAGTTTGGAAACCATGTTAACTAACGAAATTGTTAGCATTTTGATGTTAAATTGCAAAAAAATCCAAACTTCACTCCAAACTTGTTTAAGCGATCCAACATACATAATAGGTTGTTTCAAAATTCCAGACTCTATTTTTGATGACTTAAGTAGTATGGTGAAGAATTTTTGGTGGGGTCAGAGAGGAATGTGACATGGACTAGTTAGAGTATTAGCATTGTGGGGTGTAAAAACTCTCTAGTTGCTATTTTAGCAACCCACCTGCTCAAATTGAGCTTTATTTGGGTGTGGGTTGCTAAAAATTTTAGCAACCATGAACAGTAAGTTTGTATTTTTATACAACTTGAGCATTAGCATCCAAAGATGCAAAAATAAATAAATAAATAAATATTTTACATTCTCAAACACCACTTTATTTATTTATCATCTCATTTTACAATTCACCTAACATCTTAGTTTTTATTTTTACATACAACTAATTAAAATAATATAAACTACTCCCATCAAATAATAATCTAATATAAACAAGAGGCAGAGAAAGGAGAAAAGAGAGAGAAAGAGGGGGAGAGTGAATATTTTTTATTAAAGGAGGAGAGAGAAAATTACTATAGAAAGTAAAATATTATATCTAGTTTTTAGAAACCGGCTATAGTAGGTTGTATATATTCAACCTTACTGTGTTGCTATAATATTTTAAGTATAGCAATTGGGATATTGCATGCTTTTAAGGAATTGGGTTGTAAAATAGCAATCGGAGGGTGTTTATATCCCCCAATGCTAATGCTCTTACTGTTCATGGGGTTGTAAAGAAAAAATATATATTTTAATCTCTCACACACTCTCTCTCTCTTCCTTTCACACTCTCTCTTTCTTTTGATAATCAGTTTTTTATATTATTTGATGGTGTAATTTATATTATTTTTAGGCGTAAATGCACTTTTAGTTCCTACATTTTGACGTTTTTTCATTTTAGTCCTTACATTTTATTTTTTCCACTTTTAGTCCCTAAACCAATTAATGCGTTCCATTTTAGTCCTTTCCGTCAGTCAACCGACGGAAATAGCTGAGGTGGCAGCCGGAGGTATTAAAATATTATAAAAATGCCATGTCACCTATGACACATCAGCATATAAATTTAAAAAATTAATTTATTAATTATAACAAAATTAAAAAACATAAAAACAAAATTTAAACAAGAACATGAACCAGATCAAACCGGCCACACACTATTCTCTCATCTCTAACTCTTTCTTCCATCTCAAACTCTCTCTTCTCTCATGGCTCATACCCAAGCTCTCTCTCCTCTCATGGCCGATCCATCTCATAACTGAAGACCTATGGCAGAAGACCCAAGGAGAAAAGCTTTAACCCAGAAACCCAAGCAGTAACATTTTCTTGAACTTTCCTTTGTTCCACCTCATCTTCTTCTTCGCTCAAATCCCAACCCAGCAAGAGCCAACCACCTTTCTTGGCAATAACGTCCACCATCTCACCCTCCCAAGCCAAATCCCCCTCTTCACTATCACACTTCACACACCTCACGAACCCAAGCGGCTTGTGAAACCCCAAAAAACCACCAGCACAGCTCTCCTTCGCCGCGACAAAACTCAAAGACACGAGCTGTGGTGGTGGAGATCGGTGAGGTCGTGGCAAGATCAGTCCCTCTCTCACGGCGATGATGGCGTTTTTATGGGTATTTTTTGTGGCGAGATTGGCGTGATTTAGGCAGAAATCAGCGAGTTGTGTGCTAATCGATGGCCTGGGTTTCTAATCGGCGATGTGGGTTTCTGATCGGCTGTATGGGTTTCTAATTTTGGTGTCTTTGTGTTTCCTCGTGGTGGGTTTCTTCGATTTTTTTTTTCTCTTGGTGGTTTTTATGGTGGCCGTGTCTTGTGATTGTGGTTGTTGGTTGTGGTTTTTGGCAATTTTTTGTGTTTCTTTTCCTCTTGGTGGTTGTTGTTTGTGGTGAGTTTGGTTGTGGTGGCGGTTGTTGGCTGGTGGCGCGGTGATGGCAAGGTGGCCATTTTCATGTGGTTGATCTTGCTATGGTTGGGGTTTGGGTTTGTTCACGATGGAGAGAGAGAGACTGGGGAGGAAGGAAGAGAGAGAAAATTAGAGAGAGGAGATTAAAATGGAGAGAGAAAATTCTGGGGTTGTGTTCATAGGTTCATGTTCTTGTGTTCATCTGGGTTCATGTTCTTGTTTAAAATTTGTTTTTATGTTTTTTAATTTTGTTAAAATTAATAAATTAATTTTTTAAATTTATATGCTGATGTGTCATAGGTGACGTGGCATTTTTATAATATTTTAATACCTCCAGCTGCCACCTCAGCTATTTCTGTCGGTTGGCTGACGAAAAGAACTAAAATGGAACGCGTTAATTGGTTTAGGGACCAAAAGTGGAAAAAATAAAATGTAGGGACTAAAATGGAAAAAGGTCAAAATGTAGGGACTAAAAGTGCATTTACGTCTTATTTTTAATAAGTTATATGTAAAAATAGAAATTGAGATGTTGGATAAGTTAAATAAAATGGGATGGTTAAATAGATAAAGTAGATTTTGAAGATGTAAAATTGATTTTTTTTTTTTTTTTACATCCCCAAATGCCAGTGCTCTAATACGAAAAACTGGCATTCTGAAATCTCAAATTCTCAAGGTGGAATGGGTTTTAAACTCTTGAAGGAATTTAATTAGGCTTTATTAACGAAGCAAGAATGGAAACTCCAGTAGTCCAATCTAATCCTAATTCCCTTGCCTATCATGTTCTTAAGCCAAAATTTTTATAGATTGTAATTTTGTGGATTCTAACTCTTGGGAGAAGGCCATCCTACACATGGAGGATGATTATGACAACAAAGCATATTGTAAGACGGAGAGTAGAGAATGGTAATAAAATCTAGATATGGTTAGCCAAATGGCTTCCAACCCCAACAATGTTTAAGTTAACTTCGCCTCAGAACACACTTGGTGATCTCAAGCTTTGGTTAGTGATTAAATTGACAGCAATTTGGGTGTTTGGAAAGTTGATTAAGTTCGGGAAATTTTTTTTACTGATACTATATTGGGTTTTCCTCTTAGCTATTTGCTTCTTGATGATTCTTTGATATGGAACTCAATTGTAAATGATATATTTTTTTCAGTCAGAAGTGCGCCTATAAGTTAGCCATGGATTTTAGAGATGTGTCTGGCAGTAGCTCCTCTAACAATGAAGACCTCAACTCAAGAAACTTTGGAGTCTACAAATTCCTAACATAGTGAAAAACTTTGCTTAGACTAATTAGAACTGATAAGGGTATTTTTGACATCAGAAAAATTGATGGGCAAACAGAAGACCAGGAGAGCAGACGAGCTCTACGAGACCGTCAGTTTCGTAAGTAGGTGATGGAGGTCCCAGAAAGACTAGGATAGAAGTAACATACCTCCATCTAGCCGATGGTGCTTTCAGTAGACGACGATGCCACCACGGAAGCCAACAGGTACATCTCCCTCAACTGATGGGAAAACTTGGAGCTAACAGGTGACCATAAGATCGACGAGGTGGAGAAGTTGATGGGTCCCATGTAGCCTTGCTTGGTCCTCACAAATATTCATGTATGGAAATATCTTGCACATCACGCACAAAGATCTTATCACACTCACGTATCCTCCCTATATGGGAAGAGACCCTAGAATCATGGAAACCCTAATATCAAATCTCACCTACAAGGGAAGATCCCTATTTCTGAGGGATCTTGATTCACTACTTGCCACTATATATGCACCAAACCTCATCTTTCCTCTGGTACGCAGAAAATCTCTAACTCTCTCACTATAGAGTTCTTAAAGATTTCTCATTCACTAACTTGACTTTCGGAGGGTTCTTAGCCAGTACCACATCGGTGCCTTTCTATTTGGTCCCTGTGTTTTCACTTCATAGGTATTCATTGGTGTGACTTGGGGCCTACAACTTACTCACAATTTCAGCACATCATCGAGAACAAAAAAAGACATGGTGGTACTGCAAAAATTGAGGTTACAATTGTGTAGTGATGTGCACAACATCTGTGATTTTCAAATGCAAAATGAAGGCTCTAGTCCAGCAAAACCCATGGCTAGTCATGGTTGGATTCCACCTCTTACAAAGTAAACATTGATGGTGTTGTTTTCTCCACTTAACAATCAGCTGGAATTGGGGTTAATCGTTTGTGGTTGTCATGGATTGGTAATTGCTGCTATTTGTCACAACCGCTTGGGGCTTTGGAGATTATCATGGAGGGTGATTATCTGGTAGTTTCAAATGTAGTGGTTGGAATATGAATATCTCCTCCTCCATCTTCTATAGCTTCAATTGTTTTTGGTATTTCTTCCCTTTCTCATGATTTTCGTAGTTTTTAAGTCTCACATACAAGAAGGAACGGTAACCAACTAGGTTACTTATTAGCAAAACATGCTCAAAGACCTGGATTTAGGAGAGTCCATGTTTTATCGAATATGTTCTCTCAAATGATGCGATTTCTTTTAAGTTATTTCAATGAAAGTTCATTATTTCCTATTAAGAAAACTTGTTCGGAACAATTTTTTCTAACTCATTAAAATAAGTCACGTTCTCATTAAAAAGAGTTAAGTGACTAAAAATACATGTGAAGGTTGAAAAAATATAGCTTCATACTTAATTTCTTACATCTTGCAGTTGATCTTTATTACATATGCTTATGAAGTTATGATAAAATTGTTAATTCATAGATGTATTTATTTGTTTCTCTTGAATTACTTTCTAAGTAAAATTGCAACATAGAGTAAACATTAGAGACCAAAATAGTAATTAATGCTCTTATACCAAAATGTACTTTTTTTCCCCTAAAATATTGTTTGTCTTTAAAGTTTACAAGAATTAATTTTTTGTTTCAAATTTTTAAAAAGTTCATTTTCGTTCCTAAAATTTTTAAAGAACCTTTTCCCAATTGTTTAAGGATGAAAATAAGGACAAAAAAATGAAGTATTTTTAATAGTTCAGGAATGAAAAAAATATTTGTTAAAGTTAAAAGACAAAAGCACAACATGTTCAATTTATAGTTTTAGGATGAAAATGAACTTTTTTAAATTTATGGTCCAAAAATGAAATTCATGCAAAACTTTTAGGAACGAAACACTATTTTAGCTTTAAAAAAAATATATATATATATATATATATATTTATAAAATACGGTAAAAAAATTTAAGCTGAATTATACTATCTTTAAGCAAGAATGTTAAAAGAAGTTTACACTTCTAAGCTAAAATATTATTTTCATCCCTAAAGTTCGCATTAATTTCATTTTTGTCCCTAAACTATAAAATATAAAATATAAAAATAAAGATCAGTTTTCATCCACAGACTTTATAAAGAGTTGTTTTTTTTTAAAAAAATAGTTTAGGGTGAAATTAGGTATAAAAAAAAATTGAATTGTTTAAAAAATAAGAATATCTTGTTTATTAAGAATATTTTTTTAATATATATATATATAACTTGTTATGTCATAGGTATAAAAAAAAATTGAATTGTTTAAAAAATAAGAATATCTTGTTTATTAAGAATATTTTTTTAATATATATATATATAACTTGTTATGTCATATCGTGATGAGATTAAAAATGGACATTATTTGATTTCAAATTAATAATTTGGTATGGTATGACTTTACAAACACTAAAACGGAATTAATAACTTTGCAATTTTTAATAATCACACAAGTTTGTTGAATGAACAACTCGTTTTTTTACCAATTTGGTCATTAAGATGTCATGATTCTCATTAGATTGTACAAATTTGCTTGATCACAATTTGGCTAACTGCAACTTGATTCTTTTTGGTCGCCTGAATCTTCAACTTGATCACAACCTACACTCCCACAAGTTGATCAAGGTGAGTATCCAATTCAATACAGAGAAGTACGTCTCTCACATCTCCTTGAGCATACCTTGTTGCCATAAATCAAAATCACCAAGCCTAGCTTCTAGCATTCTACCAGCTCAACATATGAGTTGTCCAGAACATGCCTTTGATACCAATTGTTACGGGCACAAATTTTTGTTGTTGGTGGTTACTTTTGTGATGAAAATACGACCTTCAAGTTTGATCAAATGGGCCTTTTCAAGATAATCCAATCCTCCAAAGCAAAACTTTTTTTAATAAGAATATTTTTCAGCCTATTTTATTATTTATTATCAAGCAATATACATAGATAGCTTTATAAGAAAAGCATAACTTAACATTCAAATTCAAAAGGTGATTCCCAAAGAAAAAAATATATATATATTCAAAAGGAACCCAATCTTTATCTACTGCTAGTACAAAAGATTAACAGTTTATCCCAACTTTAACCATTTACTCAACTCTTAATAACAAAAATACAATTTTAAATGATTAAAGAACATAATTAAGAGGCATGTAACATCTTAATAATCTAAATAATTCAACTCATTGTATAAATTAGATGTAAGGGCCTTCCAACATAAAGTTTGGCAATTCGCTTTGTAAAATAGTTAGGCTAACAAAATTTGGTATACTGAGAATGGACTCACAAGAGGACTCCTTCAGCATTATTAAGGGCTTTCTTTACAACCTTAAATTTTTCAGTGATGGCTTTATTGGATTTCAGAACATACTGCTTGATAAAAAACTCAATGCCATGTCTAAGACTTTCAAGCTCTGGGGTGATGGCCACACGTGTGAAAATGTTCCATATAAGCTTATCAGGATACTCAAAAAGGGCCTCGAATAGCATCCTGAAATGCATAATCCTTTTTGGGGTGAGCTGCTTCATGTTACCTAGTTCTATAGTCTTCAAAACTGCAAGAGAGAGAGTGAAAGAGGCAACCATCTCAGCTACAAATTTTGCAAGGTGCATTGACCTAATAAGCGGCATTGACTCGAGCTCTTTGAAGTGATCCCAAATACAAAACTGAGAAATTATAGCAATTCAAAGATTAAAAATTAAAAGTAATAGCATAAAAGACAAGACTCAGAAGGCACTTTCAAAATAATAGAGAAACGAAATCAACACCCCCACCCCAAAAAAAAAAAAAAAAAAAAAAAAATAAAAAAATGATGCCACTTTTGAAAGAGTTTATAATGAAACAAAGTTCATGGCATGTAAGTGATGAGAATGCAACCTTGTTCCTCAGAAAAAATTGAAGTTATAATCAAAATAGCATCCATAAAATATATATATATATATATATAAAAACTTTTTCGGCTTCTTATAGGGCATAATTTGGCATTCAGAAGTAGCCAATTGAATTGCATGGTTAATGATTTTTTACTCAGTGGTGAGTGATACAATATATTTGATGGTGTTTTGAGTTGTTAGAAGTATGTGGTTAAATGATTAAATTTATCATATCCTAATAGTTCAAACTTTTGAGACAATCGGTAATTTAACATGAGTAATACAAATTAAAAAGGAAGAAATAAGGTACCATCAAATATAACAGTACATTGATTTTTCTAATGATTTTGTATTGCCATGTATTTTCTTCTCTTTCAATTCATAGAATCTAATTGAAGGTGTATTAAAATAATTTTTATAACTCCCTCAATCTGATTCAAGTGGAGAAATAGGCCAAGAGTATCTAGATGCGCTAAACATTCATCCAAAAAGTTTTTGAGCTAAAAGCTGCATTATATTGCAGGAAAAAAAATTCATAATTGTGGATTATCTAACAAATCACATCAACAAAGGAAAAACTAGATTAGAATTATATAAGCTAGGAAAACAGTCAAAGGGTCAAAATCACATCAGCTCAGGTTCAATACGAAAAATAACCACATAAGCCCATGCTAAATAATGGTAAATCAAGCTGATAAATTTTATTATCTATTTCCATTAGAAAATTTTAACAGCTTATCTGACAAATGAGTATAGACTTCATCCCGAGGCCAATCCTATAGAACTATTAGTCAAAAATAATGCAGGCATTCTATGTCTTTAAAAAATTCAAATCACTTTCTTCTAAGATTCTAAGAACCCAAAATAACTTGCATATGCTACAACCCCAACCCCGAAAATTCTACACTACGCCAACATCTTCTACACCTACACAGAAGCTAGTTTATAATTTGTGAGTTGTGACACACAAAGGCCATCAATCTCCAGTGCAAACAAAGTGGTGACTCTCAAACTCACACCAGCAAGGTTGATAACATAACCAGGGAAAGGCTCTTATGAAACTGCAGATGGGTGCAAGAAATTGGATTCATCATATAAAATGATTGAATTGAAAAACTATGTTAATGAGCAGGAGACACAAGAACTGTAACACAACAGCCTACAAATTAGGCAAAGGGGTCCAATAAATGGACTATGCAAATTTCACAAAGCTGATATAACTGTAACATGCTGAATGAATACCTAAGGTATATATCCTATGAATTTAAACAATAAATTATTTGTCAAAATTTAAACCACAAGTTTTTGTCATGCTTTCCCTTAAATTTTATTCTAGAGACATCCTACAATCAAGAGAAAGGTATCTACCTTTTTTTTTTTTTTTTTTTTTTATAGATAAAGTAGATTTTGAAGATGTAAAATTGTTTTTTTTTTTTTTACATCCCCAAATGCCAGTGCTCTAATAGGAAAAATTGGCATTCTGAAATCTCAAATTCTCAAGGTGGAATGGGTTTTAAACTCTTGAAGGAATTTAATTAGGCTTTATTAACGAAGCAAGGATGGAAACTCCAGTAGTCCAATCTAATCCTAATTCCCTTGCCTATCATGTTCTTAAGCCAAAAATTTTATAGATTGTAATTTTGTGGATTCTAACTCTTGGGAGAAGGCCATCCTACACATGGAGGATGATTATGACAACAAAGCATATAGTAAGACGGAGAGTAGAGAATGGTAATAAAATCTGGATATAGTCAGCCAAATGGCTTCCAACCCCAACAACGTTTAAGTTAACTTCGCCTCAGAACACACTTGGTGATCTCAAGCTTTGGTTAGTGATTAAATTGACAGCAATTTGGGTGTTTGGAAAGTTGATTTAGTTCGGGAAATTTTTTTTACTAATACTATATTGGGTTTTCCTTTTAGCTATTTGCTTCCTGATGATTCTTTGATATGGAACTCAATTGTAAATGATATATTTTTTTTTTCAGTCAGAAGTGCGCCTATAAGTTAGCCATGGATTTTAGAGATGTGTCTGGCAGTAGCTCCTCTAACAACGAAGACCTCAACTCAAGAAACTTTGGAGTCTACAAATTCCTAACATAGTGAAAAACTTTGCTTGGACTAATTAGAACTGATAAGGGTATTTTTGACATAAGAAAAATTGATGTGCAAATAGAAGACCAGGAGAGCAGACGAGCTCTACGAGATCATCAGTTTCGTAAGTAGGTGATGGAGGTCCTAGAAAGACTAGGATAGAAGTAACATACCTCCATCTAGACGATGGTGCTTTAGGTAGATGACGATGCGACCACGGAAGCCAGTAGGTACATCTCCCTCAATTGATGGGAAAACTTAGAGCTGACAGGTGACCATAAGATCGACAGGGTGGAGAAGTTGATGGGTCCCATGTAGCCTTGCTTAGTCCTCATAAATATTCATGTATGGAAATATCTTGCACATCACGCACAAAGACCTTATCACACTCACATATCCTCCTTATATGGGAAGACACCCTAGAATCATGGAAACCCTAATATCAAATCTCACCTACAAGGGAAGATCCCTATTTCCGAGGGATCTTGATTCACTACTCGCCACCATATAAGCACCAAACCTCATCTTTCCTCTGGTATGCAGAAAACCTCTAACTCTCTCACTATAGAGTTCTTAGAGATTTCTCATTCGCTAACTTGACTTTCAGAGGGTTCTTGGCTGGTACCACATCGGTGCCTTCTATTTGGTCCTTGTGTGTTTCACTTCATAGGTATTCATTGGTGTGACTTGGGGCCTACAACTTACTGACGATTTCAGCACATCATCAAGAACAAAAAAAGACATGGTGGAACTGCAAAAATTAAGGTTACAATTGTGTAGTGATGTGCACAACATCTATGATTTTCAAATGCAAAATGAAGGCTCTAGTCCAGTAAAACCCATGGCTAGTCATGGTTGGATTCCACCTCTTACAAAGTAAACATTGATGGTGTTGTTTTCTCCACCTAACAATCAGCTGGAATTGGGGTTAATCGTTTGTGGTTGTCATGGATTGGTAATTGCTGCTATTTGTCACAACCGCTTAGGGCTTTGGAGATTATCATGGAGGGTGATTATCTGGTAGTTTCAAATGTAGTGGTTGGAATATGAATATCTCCTCCTCCATCTTCTATAGCTTCGATTGTTTTTGGTATTTCTTCCCTTTCTCATGATTTTCGTAGTTTTTAAGTCTCACATACAAGAAGGAACGGTAACCAACCGGGTTACTTATTAGCAAAACATGCTCAAAGACTTGGATTGAGGAAAGTCCATGTTTTATAGAATATGTTCTCTCAAATGATGCGATTTCTTTTAAGTTATTTCAATGAAAGTTCATTATTTCCTATTAAAAAAACTTGTTCGAAGCAATTTTTTCTAACTCATTAAAATAAGTCACGTTCTCATTAAAAAGAGTTACGTGACTAAAAATACATATGAAGGTTGAAAAAATATAGCTTCAAACTTAATTTCTTACATCTTGCAGTTGATCTTTATTACATATGCTTATGAAGTTATGATAAAATTGTTAATTCATAGATGTATTTATTTGTTTCTCTTGAATTACTTTCTAAGTAAAATTGCAACATAGAGCAAACATTAGAAACCAAAATAGTAATTAGCGCTCTTATTCCAAAATATACTTTTTTTCCCCTAAAATATTGTTTGTCTTTAAAGTTTACAAGAATTAATTTTTTGTTTCAAATTTTTAAAAAGTTCATTTTCGTTCCTAAAATTTTTAAAGAACCTTTTCCCAATTGTTTAAGGATGAAAATAAGGACAAAAAAATGAAGTATTTTTAATAGTTCAGGGATGAAAAAAATATTTGTTAAAGTTAAAAGACAAAAGCACAACATGTTCAATTTATAGTTTTAGGATGAAAATGAACTTTTTAAAATTTATGGTCCAAAAATGAAATCCATGCAAAACTTTTAGGAACGAAACACTATTTTAGCTTTTAAAATATATATATATATATATTTATAAAATACGGTAAAAAAATTTAAGCTGAATTATACTATCTTTAAGCAAGAATGTTAAAAGAAGTTTACACTTCTAAGCTAAAATATTATTTTCATCCCTAAAGTTCGCATTAATTTCATTTTTGTCCCTAAACTATAAAATATAAAATATAAAAATAAAGATCAGTTTTCATCCACAGACTTTATAAAGAGTTGTTTTTTTTAAAAAAAATAGTTTAGGGTGAAATTAGGTATAAAAAAAAATGAATTGTTTAAAAAATAAGAATATCTTGTTTATTAAGAATATTTATATATATATATATATATATATAACTTGTTATGTCATATCGTGATGAGATTAAAAATGGACATTATTTGATTTCAAATTAATAATTTGATATGGTATGACTTTATGTAATGAAGACTTAACCGAACAAACACTAAAACGGAATTAATAACTTTGCAATTTTTAATAATCACACAAGTTTGTTGAATGAACAACTCGTTTTTTTACCAATTTGGTCATTAAGATGTCATGATTCTCTTTAGATTGTACAAATTTGCTTGATCACAATTTGGCTAACTGCAACTTGATTCTTTTTGGTCGCCTGAATCTTCAACTTGATCACAACCTACACTCCCACAAGTTGATCAAGGTGAGTATCCAATTCAATACAGAGAAGTACGCCTCTCACATCTCCTTGAGCATGCCTTGTTGCCATAAATCGAAATCACCAAGCCTAGCTTCTAGCATTCTACATTTCTACCAGCTCAACATATGAGTTGTCCAGAACGTGTCTTTGATACGAATTGTTACGGGCACAAATTTTTGTTTTTGTTGGTTACTTTTGTGATGAAAATACAACCTTCGAGTTTGATCAAATGGGCCTTTTCAAGATAATCCAATCCTCCAAAGCAAAACATTTTTTAATAAGAATATTTTTCAGCCTATTTTATTATTTATTATCAAGCAATATACATAGATAGCTTTATAAGAAAAACATAACTTAACATTCAAATTCAAAAGGTGATTCTAAAAAAAAAAAAAAAAAAAATCAAAAGGAACCCAATCTTTATCTACTGCTAGTACAAAAGATTAACAGTTTATCCCAACTTTAACCATTTACTCAACTCTTAATAACAAAAATACAATTTTAAATGATAAAAGGACATAGATAAGAGGCATGTAACATCTTATTAATCTAAATAATTCAACTCATCGGATAAATTAGATGTAAGGGCCTTCCAACATAAAGTTTGGCAATTCGCTTTGTAAAATAGTTAGGCTAACAAAATTTGGTATACTGAGAATGGACTCACAAGAGGACTCCTTCAGCATTATTAAGGGCTTTCTTTACAACCTTAAATTTTTCAGTGATGGCTTTATTGGATTTCAGAACATACTGCTTGATGAAAAACTCAATGCCATGTCTAAGACTTTCAAGCTCTGGGGTGATGGCCACACGTGTGAAAATGTTCCATATAAGCTTATCAGGATACTCAAAAAGGGCCTCGAATAGCATCCTGAAATGCATAATCCTTTTTGGGGTGAGCTGCTTCATGTTACCTAGTTCTATGGTCTTCAAAACTGCAAGGGAGAGAGTGAAAGAGGCAACCATCTCAGCTACAAATTTTGCAAGGTGCATTGACCTAATAAGCGGCATTGACTCGAGCTCTTTGAAGTGATCCCAAATACAAAACTGAGAAATTATAGCAATTCAAAGATTAAAAATTAAAAGTAATAGCATAAAAGACAAGACTCAGAAGGCACTTTCAAAATAATAGAGAAACAAAATTAACACCCCCACCCAAAAAAGAAAAAAGAAAAAATGATGCCACTTTTGAAAGAGTTTATAATGAAACAAAGTTCATGGCATGTAAGTGATGAGAATGCAACCTTGTACCTCAGAAAAAATTGAAGTTATAATCAAAATAGCATCCATAAAATATTAAAAAAAAAAAAAAAAAAAAACCTTTTTCGGCTTCTTATAGAGCATAATTTGGCATTCAGAAGTAGCCAATTGAATGGCATGGTTAATGATTTTTTACTTAGTGGTGAGTGATACAATATATTTGATGGTGTTTTGAGTTGTTAGAAGTATATGGTTAAATGATTAAATTTACCATATCCCAATAACTCAAACTTTTGAGACAATCGGTAATTTAACATGAGTAATACAAATTAAAAGGAAGAAATAAGGTACCATCAAATATAACAGTACATTGATTTTTCTAATGATTTTGTATTGCCATGTATTTTCTTCTCTTTCAATTCATAGAATCTAATTGAAGGTGTATTAAAATAATTTTATAACTCCCTCAATCTGATTCAAGTGGAGAAATACGCCAAGAGTATCTAGATGCACTAAACATTCATCCAAAAAGTTTTTGAGCTAAAAGCTGCATTATATTGCAGGAAAAAAAATTCATAATTGTGGATTATCTAACAAATCACATCAACAAAGGAAAAACTAGATTAGAATTATATAAGCTAGGAAAACAGTCAAAGGGTCAAAATCACATCAGCTCAGGTTCAATATGAAAAATAACCACATAAGCCCATGCTAAATAATGGTAAATCAAGCTGATAAATTTTATTATCTATTACCATTAGAAAATTTTAACAGCTTATCTGACAAATGAGTATAGACTTCATCCCGAGGCCAATCCAATAGAACTATTAGTCAAAAATAATGCAGGCATTCTATGTCTTTAAAAAATTCAAATCACTTGCTTCTAAGATTCTAAGAACCCAAAATAACTTGCATATGCTACAACCCCAACCCCGAAAATTCTACACTACGCCAACATCTTCTACACCTACACAGAAGCTAGTTTATAATTTGTGAGTTGTGACACACAAAGGCCATCAATCTCCAGTGCAAACAAAGTGGTGACTCTCAAACTCACACCAGCAAGGTTGATAACATAACCAGGGAAAGGCTCTTATGAAACCGCAGATGGGTGCAAGAAATTGGATTCATCATATAAAATGATTGAATTGAAAAACTATGTTAATGTGCAGGAGACACAAGAACTGTAACACAACAGCCTACAAATTAGGCAAAGGGGTCCAATAAATGGACCATGCAAATTTCACAAAGCTGATATAACTGTAACATGCTGAATGAATACCTAAGGTATATATCCTATGAATTTAAACAATAAATTATTTGTCAAAATTTAAATCACAAGTTTTTGTCATGCTTTCCCTTAAATTTTATTCTAGAGACATCCTACAATCAAGAGAAAGGTATATACCCTTTTTTTGATAAGTAGTAAAATTATATAAATCATAAAAAACGAGTCACCCAAGTATACAGGAAGTATACTGGGGCAAAGGTACATACCTGTAAAGTGAACTTGTGGTTTTTGTCATGCCTACACAACTTCGAAGCCAGAACAGTGTAATACTTATTAAATGTTTTCTCCTCCTGTAAACAGCAATAAACAAGAACGCGCATGATCTCTCTGTCCTGTAAAAAAATTGAAAATTAATTATCAGAAATTGAGAGAAGACATCAGCAAAAATAAAAGTACACACACACACAAAAAAAAAAAAAAAAAAAAAAACCCCAAAGAAATAAAAAAGGCACCCTCCTGCTGCCAATGAACTCTAGCTCAAATGACACCTCCTCCCCTTATAAGAGCAAGGTGAAGGGTTGGGTTGTGGATTCAAGACCCACTAGGTGCAATTTAACTTACAAATCAAAATGGATAAAAAAAAGGGGGTGGGGAAGAAGAACACCACCAGCTCCTTCAAACTCAGAAGCTCAAATGCATCCCTGTAGATCCTCTCAAACATCAGAAAGTTGCCTTCGGACCTCTGTATTCATCCGCTGTGCAGCAGCAAGCTGCAGCATTTTCTGGGCTTCAAGAACCTCCTTGTCAAAAATGCCTAGCAATCTCTGCAACATTGTC